>NC_052307.1:5338325-5468295 GCF_016432855.1 Salvelinus namaycush
CTCCCGTTCCCCCTATGTACCTCTCCCGTCCCCTAGTGATACCTGCTCCTCCGCCCCTATGATACCTGCTCACGCCCCATGATACCTGCCTCCCTGCCCCCTTGATACCCCCTGCTCCCATAACTGCACATCCTATGATACTGCTCCCGCCCCCTATGATACCTGCTCACCAGCTCCCCTATGATACCTTGCTCCCGTCCCCTATGATAACCTGCTCCACGTCCCCTATGATACCTGCTCCGCTCCTATGCTACCTCTCCCGTCCCCCTTTGATACCTGCTCACTGGCCTCCTATGATACCTCTCCCGCCCATATGATACCTGCTCCCGTCTCTTATGATACCTTCTCTGCCCCCTTATACCTGCTCCCGTCCCTATGAACCTGCTCCCGTCCCCTATGATACCTGCTCCCGCCTCCTATATACCTGCTCCCGTCCCCTATATACCTGCTCACGCCTCCTATGATACCTGCTCCCGCCCATATGATACCTGCTCCCGCTCTTATGATACCTTCTCTTGCCCCTATGTTACCTGCTCCCGCCCCTTATGATACCTGCTCACGCGTCCCTATGATACCTGCTCCTGTCCCCTATGTACCTGCTACGCCCCCTATGATACCTGCTCACGCCTCCTATGATACCTGCTCCCTCCGCCTTATGATACCTGCTCCCCTCCCTATGATACCTGCTCCCGCCCCTATGATACCTGCTCCAGCCCCCTATGAACCTGCTCCCGCCCCTATGATACCTGCTCACGCCTCCTATGATACCTCCCCGCCTTATATACCGTCTCCCTCCCGATGAACCTGCTCCCGTCCCCTATGATACCTGCTCACGCCTTCCATGATACCTGCTCCCGCCCCTTATGATACCTGCTCCCGTCCCCTAGTATACCTGCTCCCGCCCCTATGATACCTGCTCCCGCCCCCTATGATCCTGCTCACTGCCTACTATGATAACCTGCTCACGCCCACTATGATACCTGCTCACGCCTCCTAGATACCTTCTCCCGCCCCTATGATACCTGCTCCACCCCCTATGATACCTGCTCCCGTCCCCTATGATACCTGCTCCCGTCCCCTATGATACCTGCTCACGCCTCCTATTATACCTGCTCGTCCTATATACCTGCTCCCCCCCTATGATACCTGCTCCCGCCCCTATGATACCTGCTCCGTCCCCTATGATAACCTGCTCCGCCCCCTATGATACCTGCTCACGCCTCCTATGATACCTGCTCCCGTCCCCTATGATACCTGCTCACGCCTCCTATGATACCTGCTCCCGCCCCATATGGATACCTGCTCCCGTCTCTTATGATACCTTCTCTTGCCCACCTATGATACCTTCCCTCCCCTATGATACCTGCTTCCCGTCCCCTATGATACCTGCTAAGCCCCCTATGATACCTGCTCACAGCCTCCTATGATACCTGCTCCCGTCTCTTATGATACCTGCTCACGCCTCCTATGATACCTGCTCCCGCCCCCTATGATACCTGCTCCGCACCCCTATGACACCTGCTCCCGCCCCTATGATACCTGCTCACGCCTCTATGATACCTGCTCCCGCCCCTATGATACCTGCTCCCGTCCCCTATGATACCTGCTCCCGTCCCCTATGATACCTGCTCACCCTCCTATGATACCTGCTCCCGCCCCTTATGATACCGCTCCTGTCCCCTAGATACCTGCTCCCGTCCCCTATGATACCTGCTCCCCGCCCCCCTATGATACCTGCTCACAGCCTCCTATGATACCTGCTCCCGCCCCTATGTACCTGCTCCGCCTACTATGATACCTGCTCCCGCCCCCTATGATACCTGCTCCAGCCCCCTATGATACCTGCTCCCGTCCCCTATGATACCTTGCTCCCGTCCCTATGATACCTCTCACTCCTCCTAGCTACCCCCTCCATGATCCTGCTCCAGCCCTATGATACCTGCTCACCTGCCTCCTATGATACCTGCTCCCGCCCCCTATGATACCTGCTCCGTCCCCTATGATACCTGCTCGCCCCCTATGATACTGCTCCGCCTCCTATGATACCTGCTCCCGTCCCCTATGATACCTGCTCACGCCTCCTATGATACCTGCTCCCGCCCCATATGATACCTGCTCCCGTCTCTTATGATACCTCTCTCCCCCTATGATACTGTTCCCGTCCCTATGTACCTGCTCCCGTCCCCTATGATCCTCTCGCCCATATATACCTGCTCACGCCTCCTATGATACCTGCTCTCCGCTCCCCTATGATACCTGCTCCCCCCTATGATACCTGCTCCAGCCCCCTATGATACCTGCTCACGCCTCCTATGATACCTGCTCCCGTCTCTATGACCGCTACCTCTATGATACCTACTCCACGCCCCTATGATACCTGCTCCCGCCCCCTATGATAACTGCTCCCCGCCCCCTATGATACCTGCTCCCGCCCCCTTTGATACCTGCTCCGCCCCCTATGATACTTGCTCCCGCCCCTTATGATACCTGCTCCCGTCCCCTATGATACCTGCTCCCTTCCCCTATGATACCTGCTCCCGCCTCCTATGATACCTGCTCCTCGTCCCCTATGATACCTGCTCATCCTCCTATGATACCTGCTCCCGCCCCATATGACCTGCTCCGTCTCCTATGATACCTTCTCTTGCCCCCTATGATACCTGCTCCCGTCCACTATGATACCTGCTCCGTCCCCTATGATACCTTCCCGTCCCCTATGATACCTGCTCACGCCTCCTATGATACCTGCTCCCGTCCCCCCTTATGATACCTGCTCCCTCCCCTATGATACCTGCTCCCGTCCCTATGATACCTGCTCCCGCCCCCTATGATACCTGCTCCAGCCTCCTATGATACCTGCTCCCGCCCCCTATATTACCTGCTCACTGCCTCCTATGATACTCTCCCGCCCCCTATGATACCTGCTCCCCCCTATGATACCTGCTCCCGCCCCCTATGATACCTGCTCCCGTCCCCTATGATACCTGCTCACGCTCCTCCTATGATACCTGCTCCCGTCCCCTATGATACCTGCTCCAGCCCCCTATGATACCTGCTCACTGCCTCCTATATACCTGCTCCCGCCCCTATGATACCTGCTCCCGTCCCCTATGATACCTGCTCCAGCCCCCTATGATACCTGCTCACCGCCTCCTATGATACCTGCTCCCGTCCCCTCCCATGATACCTGCTCACGCCTCCTATGATACCTGCTCCGTCCCCTATGATACCTGCTCCACCCTATGATACCTGCTCCCGCCCCTATGATACCTGCTCCGTCTAGTACTGCTCCCCCTATGATACCTGCTCCCGTCCCCTATGATACCTGCTCCACCCCCTATGATACCTGCTGCTCCCGCCCCCTATGATACCTGCTCCTCCCCCTATGATACCTGCTCCAGCCCCCTTGATACACCTGCTCCGTCCCCTATGATACCTGCTCCCCCCCCTATGAATACCTGCTCCAGCCCCTATATACCCGCTGCACACCCCTATGATACCTGCTCACGCCTCCTATGATACCTGCTCCCGCCCCTATGATACCTGCTCCTGTCTGCTCCACCCTCTCCTCCGCCCCACACCCTACCCTCATGCCTCCCCCCCCTATGATACCTGCTCACCCTCCCTATGATACCTGCTCCACTGCCTCCTATGATACCTGCTCCCGTCCCCTATGATACCTGCTCACGCCTCCTATGATACCTGCTACGCCCCCTATGATACCTGCTCACAGCCTCCTATGATACCTACTCCACCCCCTATGACCTGCTCCCGCCCCCTATGATACCTGCTCCCGCCCCCTTTGCGTACCTGCTCCCGCCCCCTTTGATACCTTGCCCCGCCCCTATGATACCTGCTCCAGCCCCAGACCGGCGCTCTCGTCTTGGTGTATGAGTGGGCTAGGATAGACGAGGCGAATGGGGGGACACAGGGGGATGAGAAGGAGAGGGTCGGGCGTCTGTGTGTCGGGAGCGGTCCCGTCCCCTATGATACCTGCTCACGCCTCCTATGATACCTGCTACAGCCCCCTATGATACCTGCTCACGCCTCCTATGATACCTACTCCGCCCCCTATGATACCTGCTCCCGCCCCTATGATACCTGCTCCCGCCCCTTTGATACCTGCTCCCGCCCCTTTGATACCTGCTCCCGCCCCCTATGATACCTGCTCCAGCCCCCTATGATACCTGCTCCCGCCCCATATGATACCTGCTAAACGCCTCCTATGATACCTGCTCCGCCCCTTATGATACCTGCTCCCGTCCCCTATGATACCTGCTCCCGTCCCTATGATACCTGCTCACGCCTCCTATGATACCTGCTCCCGCCCCTTATGATACCTGCTCCCGTCCCCTATGATACCTGCTCCGTCCCTATGATACCTGCTCCCGCCCCCTATGATACCTGCTCCCGCCCCCCTATGATACCTGCTCCCCGCCCCCATATTATACCTGCTAACGCCTCCTATGATACCTGCTCCCGCCCCTTATGATACCTGCTCCCGTCCCCTATGATACCTGCTCCCGTCCCCTATGATACCTGCTCACGCCTCCTATGATACCTGCTCCCGCCCCTTATGATACCTGCTCCCGTCCCCTATGATACCTGCTCCCGTCCCCTATGATACCTGCTCCCGCCCCCTATGATACCTGCTCACGCCTCCTATGATACCTGCTCCCGCCCCCTATGATACCTGCTCACGCCTCCTATGATACCTGCTCACGCCTCCTATGATACCTGCTCCCGCCCATTATGATACCTGCTCCCGTCCCCTATGATACCTGCTCCCGTCCCCTATGATACCTGCTCACGCCTCCTATGATACCTGCTCCCGCCCCTTATGATACCTGCTCCCGTCCCCTATGATACCTGCTCCCGTCCCCTATGATACCTGCTCCCGCCCCCTATGATACCTGCTCACGCCTCATATGATACCTGCTCCCGCCCCCTATGATACCTGCTCACGCCTCCTATGATACCTGCTCCCGCCCCCTATGATACCTGCTCCAGCCCCCTATGATACCTGCTCCCGTCCCCTATGATACCTGCTCACGCCTCCTATGATACCTGCTCCCGTCCCCTATGATACCTGCTCCAGCCCCCTATGATACCTGCTCACGCCTCCTATGATACCTGCTCCCGCCCCCTATGATACCTGCTCCCGTCCCCTATGATACCTGCTCCAGCCCCCTATGATACCTGCTCACGCCTCCTATGATACCTGCTCCCGTCCCCTATGATACCTGCTCACGCCTCCTATGATACCTGCTCCCGCCCCATATGATACCTGCTCCCGTCTCTTATGATACCTTCTCTTGCCCCCTATGATACCTGTTCCCGTCCCCTATGATACCTGCTCCCGTCCCCTATGATACCTGCTCCAGCCCATTATGATACCTGCTCACGCCTCCTATGATACCTGCTCCCGCCCCCTATGATACCTGCTCCCGTCCCCTATGATACCTGCTCCAGCCCCCTATGATACCTGCTCACGCCTCCTATGATACCTGCTCCCGTCTCTTATGATACCTGCTCACGCCTCCTATGATACCTACTCCAGCCCCCAATGATACCTGCTCCCGCCCCCTTTGATACCTGCTCCCGCCCCCTATGATACCTGCTCCAGCCCCCTATGATACCTGCTCCCGCCCCATATGATACCTGCTAACGCCTCCTATGATACCTGCTCCCGCCCCTTATGATACCTGCTCCCGTCCCCTATGATACCTGCTCCCGTCCCCTATGATACCTGCTCACGCCTCCTATGATACCTGCTCCCGCCCCTTATGATACCTGCTCCCGTCCCCTATGATACCTGCTCCCGTCCCCTATGATACCTGCTCCCGCCCCCCTATGATACCTGCTCACGCCTCCTATGATACCTGCTCCCGCCCCCTATGATACCTGCTCACGCCTCCTATGATACCTGCTCCCGCCCCCTATGATACCTGCTCCAGCCCCCTATGATACCTGCTCCCATCCCCTATGATACCTGCTCCCGTCCCCTATGATACCTGCTCCCGCCTCCTATGATACCTGCTCCCGTCCCCTATGATACCTGCTCACGCCTCCTATGATACCTGCTCCCGCCCCATATGATACCTGCTCCCGTCTCTTATGATACCTTCTCTTGCCCCCTATGATACCTGCTCCCGTCCACTATGATACCTGCTCCCGTCCCCTATGATACCTGCTCCCGCCCCCTATGATACCTGCTCCCGCCCCCTATGATACCTGCTCCCGCCCCTTATGATACCTGCTCCCGTCCCCTATGATACCTGCTCCCGTCCCCTATGATACCTGCTCCCGTCCCCTATGATACCTGCTCCCGCCCCCTATGATACCTGCTCCCGCCCCCTATGATACCTGCTCCCGCCCCATATTATACCTGCTAACGCCTCCTATGATACCTGCTCCCGCCCCTTATGATACCTGCTCCCGTCCCCTATGATACCTGCTCCCGCCCCCTATGATACCTGCTCACGCCTCCTATGATACCTGCTCCCGTCCCCTATGATACCTGCTCCCGTCCCCTATGATACCTGCTCCCGTCCCCTATGATACCTGCTCCCGCCCCCTATGATACCTGCTCACGCCTCCTATGATACCTGCTCCCGCCCCCTATGATACCTGCTCACGCCTCCTATGATACCTGCTCACGCCTCCTATGATACCTGCTCCCGCCCATTATGATACCTGCTCCCGTCCCCTATGATACCTGCTCCCGTCCCCTATGATACCTGCTCACGCCTCCTATGATACCTGCTCCCGCCCCTTATGATACCTGCTCCCGTCCCCTATGATACCTGCTCCCGTCCCCTATGATACCTGCTCCCGCCCCCTATGATACCTGCTCACGCCTCATATGATACCTGCTCCCGCCCCCTATGATACCTGCTCACGCCTCCTATGATACCTGCTCCCGCCCCCTATGATACCTGCTCCCGCCCCCTATGATACCTGCTCCCGTCCCCTATGATACCTGCTCCCGTCCCCTATGATACCTGCTCACGCCTCCTATGATACCTGCTCCCGTCCCCTATGATACCTGCTCCAGCCCCCTATGATACCTGCTCACGCCTCCTATGATACCTGCTCCCGCCCCCTATGATACCTGCTCCCGTCCCCTATGATACCTGCTCCAGCCCCCTATGATACCTGCTCACGCCTCCTATGATACCTGCTCCCGTCCCCTATGATACCTGCTCACGCCTCCTATGATACCTGCTCCCGCCCCATATGATACCTGCTCCCGTCTCTTATGATACCTTCTCTTGCCCCCTATGATACCTGTTCCCGTCCCCTATGATACCTGCTCCCGTCCCCTATGATACCTGCTCCAGCCCATTATGATACCTGCTCACGCCTCCTATGATACCTGCTCCCGCCCCCTATGATACCTGCTCCCGTCCCCTATGATACCTGCTCCAGCCCCCTATGATACCTGCTCACGCCTCCTATGATACCTGCTCCCGTCTCTTATGATACCTGCTCACGCCTCCTATGATACCTACTCCAGCCCCCTATGATACCTGCTCCCGCCCCCTATGATACCTGCTCCCGCCCCCTATGATACCTGCTCCCGCCCCCTATGATACCTGCTCCAGCCCCCTATGATACCTGCTCCCGCCCCATATGATACCTGCTAACGCCTCCTATGATACCTGCTCCCGCCCCTTATGATACCTGCTCCCGTCCCCTATGATACCTGCTCCCGCCCCCTATGATACCTGCTCACGCCTCCTATGATACCTGCTCCCGCCCCTTATGATACCTGCTCCCGTCCCCTATGATACCTGCTCCCGTCCCCTATGATACCTGCTCCCGCCCCCTATGATACCTGCTCACGCCTCCTATGATACCTGCTCCCGCCCCCTATGATACCTGCTCACGCCTCCTATGATACCTGCTCCCGCCCCCTATGATACCTGCTCCAGCCCCCTATGATACCTGCTCCCGTCCCCTATGATACCTGCTCCCGTCCCCTATGATACCTGCTCACGCCTCCTATGATACCTGCTCCCGTCCCCTATGATACCTGCTCCCGTCCCCTATGATACCTGCTCCCGCCTCCTATGATACCTGCTCCCGTCCCCTATGATACCTGCTCACGCCTCCTATGATACCTGCTCCCGCCCCATATGATACCTGCTCCCGTCTCTTATGATACCTTCTCTTGCCCCCTATGATACCTGCTCCCGTCCCCTATGATACCTGCTCCCGTCCCCTATGATACCTGCTCCCGCCCCCTATGATACCTGCTCCCGCCCCTTATGATACCTGCTCCCGTCCCCTATGATACCTGCTCCCGTCCCCTATGATACCTGCTCCCGCCTCCTATGATACCTGCTCCCGTCCCCTATGATACCTGCTCACGCCTCCTATGATACCTGCTCCCGCCCCATATGATACCTGCTCCCGTCTCTTATGATACCTTCTCTTGCCCCCTATGATACCTGCTCCCGTCCACTATGATACCTGCTCCCGTCCCCTATGATACCTGCTCCCGTCCCCTATGATACCTGCTCCCGCCCCTTATGATACCTGCTCCCGTCCCCTATGATACCTGCTCCCGTCCCCTATGATACCTGCTCCCGCCCCCTATGATACCTGCTCACGCCTCCTATGATACCTGCTCCCGCCCCCTATGATACCTGCTCACGCCTCCTATGATACCTGCTCCCGCCCCCTATGATACCTGCTCCAGCCCCCTATGATACCTGCTCCCGTCCCCTATGATACCTGCTCCCGTCCCCTATGATACCTGCTCACGCCTCCTATGATACCTGCTCCCGTCCCCTATGATACCTGCTCCAGCCCCCTATGATACCTGCTCACGCCTCCTATGATACTTGCTCCCGCCCCCTATGATACCTGCTCCCCGTCCCCTATGATACCTGCTCCAGCCCCCTATGATACCTGCTCACGCCTCCTATGATACCTGCTCCCGTCCCCTATGATACCTGCTCACGCCTCCTATGATACCTGCTCCCGTCCCCTATGATACCTGCTCCAGCCCCCTATGATACCTGCTCCCGCCCCCTATGATACCTGCTCCCGTCCCCTATGATACCTGCTCCAGCCCCCTATGATACCTGCTCCCGTCCCCTATGATACCTGCTCCAGCCCCCTATGATACCTGCTCCCGCCCCCTATGATACCTGCTCCCGCCCCCTATGATACCTGCTCCAGCCCCCTATGATACCTGCTCCCGTCCCCTATGATACCTGCTCCCGCCCCCTATGATACCTGCTCCAGCCCCCTATGATACCTGCTACAGCCCCCTATGATACCTGCTCACGCCTCCTATGATACCTGCTCCCGCCCCCTATGATACCTGCTCCCGCCCCCACCCTCTCCTCCCGCCCCCACACCCACCCTCTCCTCCCGCCCCCTATGATACCTGCTCACGCCCCCTATGATACCTGCTCACGCCTCCTATGATACCTGCTCCCGTCCCCTATGATACCTGCTCACGCCTCCTATGATACCTGCTACAGCCCCCTATGATACCTGCTCCCGTCCCCTATGATACCTGCTCACGCCTCCTATGATACCTGCTCCCGCCCCCTATGATACCTGCTCCCGCTCCCACCCTCTCCTCCCGCCCCCACACCCACCCTCTCCTCCCGCCCCCACACCCACCCTCTCCTCCCGCCCCCACACCCACCCTCTCCTCCACTGGCTTACACATTCTATTGACACTCTAGAGTGGAGGACCTGGCAGGTTCTCAGACATTGTGAGATGAGAGAACAGATTGCCCTTAAATCTCTTAATTCTCTCCTTCTTCTTGATGTAGGAACATAATAGACAGACAGACAGACATACAGACTCTCTATATCCAGGACCTGATGTCCAAACTCACAATAATGTTTAACAATATGTTTGTGTACTGCATGTGCAAATAATTTGATTGGTTGGTCTAGTGGTAATGTCGCAGCCTCCGCCACACATCTAAAGTGTTGGCATAGGTTTGAATCCCTAACCCTAACCATAGGTTTAAATCCCTAACCCTAACCATAGGTTTGAATCCATAACCCTAACCATAGGTTTAAATCCCTAACCCTAACCATAGGTTTGAATCCCTAACCCTAACCATAGGTTTAAATCCCTAACCCTAACCATAGGTTTGAATCCATAACCCTAACCATAGGTTTAAATCCCTAACCCTAACCATAGGTTTGAATCCCTAACCCTAACCATAGGTTTAAATCCCTAACCCTAACCATAGGTTTGAATCCATAACCCTAACCATAGGTTTGAATACCTAACCCTAACCATAGGTTTGAATCCCTAACCCTAACCATAGGTTTAAATCCCTAACCCTAACCATAGGTTTGAATCCATAACCCTAACCATAGGTTTAAATCCCTAACCCTAACCATAGGTTTGAATCCATAACCCTAACCATAGGTTTAAATCCCTAACCCTAACCATAGGTTTAAATCCCTAACCCTAACCATAGGTTTAAATCCCTAACCCTAACCATAGGTTTGAATCCCTAACCCTAACCATAGGTTTGAATCCCTAACCCTAACCATAGGTTTGAATCCCTAACCCTAACCATAGGTTTGAATCCATAACCCTAACCATAGGTTTGAATCCCTAACCCTAACCATAGGTTTGAATCCCTAACCCTAACCATAGGTTTAAATCCCTAACCCTAACCATAGGTTTGAATCCCTAACCCTAACCATAGGTTTGAACTCCTTAACCCTAACCATAGGTTTAAATCCCTAACCCTAACCATAGGTTTGAATCCCTAACCCTAACCATAGGTTTGAATCCCTAACCCTAACCATAGGTTTGAATCCCTAACCCCTAACCCCTAACCCCTAACCCTTAACCCTAACCCTTTTCATGTCCTTAACCTATGTCTCCTAACCTGCCAAGAAAAGGTCACTTCCAGTCGTAGTTGTACTCCCTCTAGTCAGAAACCTGAACTTTACAGAGCACTGCTCGCTGCTACTTGCCATGGTCTTTCTTCCAGAGGCTTGTCGTATGACATTAGCGTGGCTGTTTCTGTGGGCTCATGGATAGAATTACCACCATTGCAATGACGGCAATCAGCCGCTCTGGTGGACGTCATATCAGACACCCACTGGGCTTCGGCCACCTCGCTCTAAATAGAGAACTGATTATAGGGTGGAAACAACTCCTCTGTGTTAATCAATCTGCCGGTCAGACAGGATATGCATGCTTCCATAGAACCTCCAATATCACAAAGCAAGAGAGACGTATCTGACTTTCTCTTTTCTTTCAAGAGATGGAAAATAACAAAATTACAACATCTTGTCTTGTCTGCATTTTAAATTGAACAGATCGTTTGAGAGGAGGACAGTGGGGACAGACAGAGAGAGAGGAGGACAATGGGGACAGATAGAGAGAGAGAGAGGACACTGGGGAAAGATAGAGAAAGAGTAGGACAATGGGGACAGATAGAGAGAGAGAGGATGACAATGGGCAAAGATAGAAAGAGAGGAGGACAATGGGGTCAGATAGAGAGAGAGGAGGACAATGTGGACAGATAGAGAGAGAGGAGGGCAATGGGGACAGATAGAGAGGGAAGAGGACAATGGGGACAGATAGAGAGAGAGGAGGCCAATGGGGACAGATAGAGAGAGAGGAGGGCAATGGGGACAGATAGAGAGAAAAGAGGACAATGGGACAGATAGAGAGGAAAGAGGACAATGGGGACAGATAGAGAGAAAGGAGGGCAATGGGGAAGGATAGAGAGAGAGGAGGACAATGGGGACAGATAGAGAGAAAGGATGACAATGGGGACAGATAGAGAGAGAGGAGGGCAATAGGGACAGATAGAGAGGAAAGAGGACAATGGGGACAGATAGAGAGAGAGGAGGGCAATGGGGACAGATAGAGAGAGAGGAGGACAATGGGGACAGATAGATAGAGAGAATGACAATGGGGACAGATAGAGAGAGGAGGGCAATAGGGACAGATAGAGAGAGAGGAGGGCAATAGGGGCAGATAGAGAGAGAGGAGGGCAATAGGGACAGATAGAGAGAGGTTGTGGCAAAGGGCAGTAGTACGGATTCAAACCTATGGTTAGGGTTAGGGATTCAAACCTATGGTTAGGGTTAGGGATTCAAACCTATGGTTAGGGTTAGGGATTCAAACCTCTGGTTAGGGTTAGGGTTAGGGTTAGGGTTAAGGTTAGGGGTTAGGGGTTAGGGGTTAGGGTTAGGGTTAGCTAAAATGCTCTTCCATCCTTCTACGAAAGTCACGTCCAGTCATAGCTGTACTCCCTCTAGTTACAACCCTGTAACATCGGGACCTTTAATCAACGGTGAGCCCCTGACATTGATTTTACCTGCGAGGAACCGTAGATGCATAACTGCCTATCCCTCAATTGATATGCACAGTTAATAATCTGACGACACTCTTATTCAAGGTGACACTCTTATCCAAGGTGACACTCTTATCCAAGGTGACACTCTTATCCAAGGTGACACTCTTATCTAAGGTGACACTCTTCTCCAAGGTGACACTCTTCTCCAAGGTGACACTCTTATCCAAGGTGACACTCTTATCCAAGGTGACACTCTTATTCAAGGTGACACTCTTATCTAAGGTGACACTCTTATCCAAGGTGACACTCTTATCCAAGGTGACACTCTTATCCAAGGTGACACTCTTATCTAAGGTGACACTCTTATCCAAGGTGACACTCTTATCCAAGGTGACACTCTTATCTAAGGTGACACTCTTATCCAAGGTGACACTCTTCTCCAAGGTGACACTCTTCTCCAAGGTGACACTCTTATCCAAGGTGACACTCTTATCCAAGGTGACACTCTTATCCAAGGTGACACTCTTATCCAAGGTGACACTCTTATCCAAGGTGACACTCTTATCCAAGGTGACACTCTTATCCAAGGTGACACTCTTATCTAAGGTGACACTCTTATCCAAGGTGACACTCTTATCCAAGGTGACACTCTTATCCAAGGTGACACTCTTATCCAAGGTGACACTCTTATCCAAGGTGACACTCTTATCCAAGGTGACACTCTTATCCAAGGTGACATTCTTATCCAAGGTGACACTCTTATCTAAGGTGACACTCTTATCCAAGGTGACCCTCTTATCCAAGGTGACACTCTTATCTAAGGTGACACTCTTATCCAAGGTGACATTCTTATCCAAGGTGACACTCTTATCCAAGGTAACACTCTTATCCAAGGCGACACTCTTATCCAAGGCGACACTCTTATCCAAGGCGACTCTTCTAAAATGCATAGAGAAAGGAGATAACTGTGTATGGCTGCAGAACAAGTCACGGAGAGATGAACAACTGAATGTGCAGTGGAATGAAGACAGTATCAAAAAGAAGGTACTTCGTGTTTCAGGCTCATTTGCCTGTTGGATTGGGAGATATGCCATATCTGTATGCTCTTAACATGAAAACAACAGGAATTTCTTCAGTGCTCAGCACATATCAGTTAAGTAGCCTACATATAAAGTGGAAAGCCAGTTAATAGACTATACTGAGGCAGTGTGTTTAAAAGGCAAACCAAAAATGTCCCACTGGCATGAAATCCTCCCCCCTTGAAATCCGCCCAAATCACCTCAAACATTGTGCTGATTGCCTATATTCCTTTTGGATCCAATAAAAACGTCCGTTGTTATCGAGTTACCTGCCATCTGTCATTTGTTGAGACTTCTGAGAGCGGCACAACACAGAGAAAAACGTTATAATTGGTCCACAGGGAATTGTATTTCAAGCTAGCACCATATGAACGCGGATTTAAAGCAGGTGTTGAGCTGAACACCCCAGTTTTACATGCTAATACTGTCGTGAAAACGTGTCCTGTTCCACTGGTAGAAGAGTGTTGCGCCACAATGATGAGGTAACAAGGTGTCTTTTTCAAGAAATGCACTCTTTTCTACAAATGGAGTTGAACATTTCTGATTTTGAGTTTTTTTATTCCTGAAATGAAATTGCACCAATTTATTATTATTATTATTAATATTATATATATATATAAAAAGATCCCAAAAAATGTTCCATATTGCACAAAATAATATTTCTCTCAACTTTTGTACACAAATTTGTTTACATCTCTGTAAGTGTTTATTTCTCCTTTGCCAATATAATGCATCCACCTGACAGGTGTGGCTATCAAAGAAGCTGACTAAACAGCATGATCATTACACAGGTGCACCTTGTGATGGGGATAATAAAAGCCCACTCTAAAATGTGCAGTTTTGCCACACAACACAATGCGGCATGTTGACTGCAGGAATGTCCACCAGAACTGTTGCCAGAGAAATGAATGTTCATTTCTCTACCATAATCCGCCTCCAACGTCCGGCCTCAGAACCGCAGACCACGTGTAACCACGCCAGCCCAGGACCTCAACATCCGGCTTCTTCACCTGCGCGATCGTCTGAGAGCAGCCACCATGGACATCTGATGTCTCCTATAGAGCCCTTTTGTGGGGTGGGCCTGGCTCCCAAGTGGGTGGGCTTATGCTCTCCTAAGCCCAGCCATGGTTGCATCCCCGCCCAGTCATGTGAGTCCATAGATTAGGGCCTAATTAATTCGTTTTTTTATTGACTGATTCCCTCATATGAACTGTAACTCAGTGAAATAATTGAAATTGTTCCATGTTGCATTTATATTTTTGTTCAGTATACATGTCACAAACACAGGCCTTACATACATACATACATACATACATACATACATACATACATACATACATACATACATACATACATACATACATACATACATACATACATGCATGCATGTATGCATACATACATACATACATACATACATACATACATACATACATACATACATACATACATACATACATACATACATACATACATACATACAGACAGTATGCAATATTATTACCTGGTAAATGTGTTTCCCTGAAAAACACCATTATAAATCGACACAAAGGAAAAACTAATCGCTTTGTGTCTCCCCACCTGTGATGCATGAAAGAATTTCCCCAAAAAATGGAACAAATTATGCAGCTGATAATTGAACATTGTACGCATCCAAACTACATCTCACACCCTCACTACCCCTTGGGGAGAGAGCAAGACAGCAAACATGGTTTTCTTGGAACGCTAAGTGGTTCTGAAGCTTTCAATTCGTATGAACACTTGCTTATTACAGCAAATAGTGGTAAAAAAAACCACCTTTGCTACAGTTGGTTTTTACAGCATGTGTCTCAAGGTAGCAATATTCATCATGATAGACGTTTGGGGCTGGGGGGGGGGGGGGGACTTTTATTGTGAGGTCATTACATGAACATAGAGAACATAATTGCAGCATTTTTCTCATGTTGTGAACACTGTTTGGAGGTATTGACACTTGGGCATTAGCTGGAGTTTTCAGTCAGGCAGAAACCCCTTTAAACAGCACTAAAGCGCCCCTTAATCCTGTCATCGCAGGCCATAAACTGGATAATTTCTATGGATCTCAAAGAATATTGTGGCACCGACTAATTCTGTCTTTTTAATTTGCAGTTAAGGAGCTTTCGGATTAGGGGAACAATTAGGCCCCTCTTTGATGGTACAAGTATTAAGCATGGGTCTCCTCACTCACCAGCCTTGCTGTCAAGTATGGGGGGGGAATTATGTTACGGCTGCTACTGTTATATTTGTAGCTCTTGGTCTTCCATACTGTAACTACATTGTATAAACTGTATGTACTCCTCCTGAGTGAAAGAAGAACAATCTAGCTGATTCTCTGAAACAAGACTGGGACACTACGTGCTTTTGAGCAAGTTGGAAATACAAAGTAGAAAAATATATTCAAGTATTTATTTGACCTTTATTTAACTTGGCAAGTCAGTTAAGAACAACATTCTTATTTACTATAACGACCTAGGAACAGTGAGTTAACTGCCTTGTTCAGTGGGAGAACGACAGATTTTTACCTTGTCAGCTCAGGGATTCAATCTAGCAACACTCTAACCACTAGGCTACCTGCCGCCACAAGTATAAAGTTACATTTGAGGTAAAAAATAAACTCATATTTCTAAGGGTGATGTCATTGTGGTAAGAGTTGGAATGCATGCCATCTATTTAGGGATGTTTTGGAGTAGTTTCGAGAGTAAATGGTTAAAGTCAATGAACCAACAATAGCCCAACATGCAATAGATGTAAGATCTTAATGTGATCACCCTGCTGCAGTAGAACTTTCCTGCAATGCAGGAAATGTAACACTTGTGGTGTATTTAAGGTTTAAAAAGGCTTCTGAACTTTGTAATTTCCACTTGTAAATTTTCCCTTACGAAAAAATGTATCAACCCCGAAAAAATTTCCATTAATTATAATCCACATAATAATAAATCACATTATCGTGCTGTATCAAAGTGGCTCAAATTAAAATCCTACATATAGAGAAGGTGTATTGCTGTGAAAAACTTCTCTTGAAGCAAGGAGACTCTTGAGATTGGGGTAAACTGTCAGCAGAATATCCCTTTAATACTTGGGAGAAAGTTTCTGCACACATTTCTTCGTACTTTGGGGAAGTTTGTGACACAGACTTAGTATTCAGCATTACAAAGCAATACAAAATTAAAGAAAAATTTGAAAACTGAGGCTTTAGTGATAGCAGAACATAAAGTAATTCATCCTCTGCTGTTTCCGTACACCTGTGTCTCTGCAGGACATGGGGGAAAAAATGATAAGCCAGCATATATTTTATTTTGTAGACCAAAGGCTTTGACTATCACACACATTCTCTTTCTCTCCTGCACACACTGCTCATTCCAGCTGCAGTGAGACTTCACAAGGCATTGTCGTAGCTTTCTCCTGGCTTTCCCTTGCCTTGGCCCAAAGGGATGTCAGACCAACTCTCAGCAAAAGGTTCACGTGTCGCTGAGTTGTGAATCAAGCACTGATCCACCAAGTACTTTTGTAAAGGGACGCCATCGAAAAGACTCCCTATGGAATCCATTTGTAAAGGGACGCCATCGAAAAGACTCCCTATGGAATCCATTTGTAAAGGGACGCCATCGAAAAGACTCCCTATGGAATCCATTTGTAAAGGGACACCATCGAAAAGACTCCCTATGGAATCCTTTTGTAAAGGGACGCCATCGAAAAGACTCCCTATGGAATCCATTTGTAAAGGGACGCCATCGAAAAGACTCCCTATGGAATCCATTTGTAAAGGGACGCCATCGAAAAGACTCCCTATGGAATCCATTTGTAAAGGGACACCATCGAAAAGACTCCCTATGGAATCCTTTTGTAAAGGGACGCCATCAAAAATACTCCCTATGGAATCCTTTTGTAAAGGGACGCCATCGAAAAGACTCCCTATGGAATCCATTTGTAAAAGGACGCCATCGAAAAGACTCCCTATGGAATCCATTTGTAAAGGGACGCCATCGAAAAGACTCCCTATGGAATCCATTTGTAAAGGGACGCCATCGAAAAGACTCCCTATGGAATCCTTTTGTAAAGGGACGCCATCGAAAATACTCCCTATGGAATCCTTTTGTAAAGGGACGCCATCGAAAAGACTCCCTATGGAATCCATTTGTAAAGGGACGCCATCGAAAAGACTCCCTATGGAATCCTTTTGTAAAGGGACGCCATCGAAAAGACTCCCTATGGAATCCATTTGTAAAGGGACGCCATCGAAAAGACTCCCTATGGAATCCATTTGTAAAGGGACGCCATCGAAAAGACTCCCTATGGAATCCTTTTGTAAAGGGACGCCATCGAAAAGACTCCCTATGGAATCCTTTTGTAAAGGATTCCCGTGTGGCTCAGTTGGTAGAGCATGGCGCTTGCAACGCCAGGGTTGTGGGTTCGTTTCCCACGGGGGGCCAGTACAAAAAAAGTATGAATGTATGTACTTGTAAGTCGCTCTGGATAAGAGCGTCTGCTAAATGACTTAAATGTAAAGGGACGCCATCGAAAAGACTCCCTATGGAATCCATTTGTAAAGGGACGCCATCGAAAAGACTCCCTATGGAATCCATTTGTAAAGGGACGCCATCGAAAAGACTCCCTATGGAATCCATTTGTAAAGGGACGCCATCGAAAAGACTCCCTATGGAATCCTTTTGTAAAGGGACGCCATCGAAAAGACTCCCTATGGAATCCTTTTGTAAAGGGACGCCATCGAAAAGACTCCCTATGGAATCCTTTTGTAAAGGGACCCCATCGATAAAGACTCCCTATGGAATCCATTTGTAAAAGCACTATCTTATTGTCACAAAAGGCAATATGAGGCAACTCTATGCTCAGAGATGGTGTTAGCTTGCGCAACCCATCGGGCCCCAGTAATGGGGATGTTGTTATTTTGGGGGATATTCCACATTGATTTGACATGGTGTTCTCCAGACTGGCAACCCTTCCATCGATGTACACGTTCAGTGACATATAGATTTCTATTTATTAGTTATGAAAAAAGTTTTGATTACTGTTACGCAACACCCTGCTACACTTAACTCTCCGTGGAGTGAAAGAGGTATGTGACAAAAAAAGGATGACGGAGGCAGAGAATATTACCATTTACTGGGAATTTATTTCCTTAACACGGTAATGTGGGGAAAAGGGGCTGGACGGAACCACGCAAAGAAAGTAAAAGTTAAAGAGTCCTCTCTCCTACCTTACCTGCCTACCCACTACTTACCTAACCTTAAATCCACCTGGCGCGCTAACCAAACTACAAGGGGTGGTCCACCCAGGTCTTACATAGTGTGCATAGACAGAGTACATACTACGGGTATATGTATGCCCGCAGGCCTCTTGCATAAGCACTCTTTAAACATGAACGAAATACATTAACATTTTATTAGATTGGAGAACACATTGGGAGAGATCTTAAAGACCATTCCTCCATACAGAATCTTTCCAGATCCTTGATATCCTTTGTCAGCGTTTATGGACTGCCCTCTTTGATTCAAACCACAAAATGTTGATTTTGTTGTCAGTCAACCGATTCTTTGTCCTGGTACTCCCCCTCCATTGATCATCCTTGATATGTTTCGACAACTTGATTGGAGTCCACCTCTGGTAAATTCAATTGATTGGACATGATTTGGAAAAGAACACACCTGTCTATTTAAGGTCTCACAGTTGACAATACATGTCAGAGCAAAAACCAACCCATGAGATCGAAGGAATTGTCTGTAGAGCTCCAAGACAGGATTGTGCGAGGCACAGATCTGGGGAAGGGTACCAAAAAAAAATTCTGTAGCATTGAAGGACCACAAGAACACAGTGGCCTCCATCATTCTTAAATGGAAGAGGTTTGGAACCACAAAGACTCTTCCTAGAGCTGGCCGCCCGGCCAAACTGAGCAATCAGGAGAGAAGGGCCTTGGTCAGGAAGGTGACCAAGAACCCGATGGTCACTCTGAAAGAGCTCCAGAGTTCCTCTGTGGAGACGAGAGAAACTTCCAGAAGGACGACCATCTCTGCAGCACTCCACCAATCAGGCCTTTATGTTAGAGTGGCCAGACGGAAGCCACTCCTCAGTAAAAGGCACATGATAGCCCGCTTGGAGACTGCCAAAAGGTGAGAAATAAGATTCTCTGGTCTGATGAAACCAAGATTGAACTCTTTGGCCTGAATGCCAAGCGTCACGTCTGGAGGAAACCCGGCATCATCCCTACGGTGAAGCATAGTGGTGGCAGCATCATGCTGTATGGATGTTTTTCAGCGGCAGAGACTGGGAGAATAGTCAGGATCGAGGGAAAGATGAACGGAGCAAAGTACAGAGAGATCCTTGATTAAAACCTTCTCCAGAGCGCTTAGGACCGAAGGTTCACCTTCCAACAGGACAGCGATCCTAAGCACACAGCCAAGACAACGCAGGAGTGGCTTCGGGACAAGTCTCTCAATGTCCTTGAGTGGCCCAGACAATCTAATTTTATTTGTCGCATGCGCTGAATACAACAGGTGTAGACCTTACAGTGAAATCCTTACTTAGGTAGGGGCTACAGGTGTGCCAAGCTTGTACTGTCATACCCAAGAAGACTCGAGGCTGTATTCGCTGCCAAAGGTGCTTCAACAAAGTACTGAGTAAATGGTCTGAATACTTACGCAAATGTGATATTAAAGTTTGTATTTTTTTTCATACATTTGCAAAAATGTAGATCAACCTATTTTGCTTCGTCATTATGGGGTATTGTGTATAGATTGATGAGAAAAAAAAGTGATTTGATCAATTTGAGAATAAGGCTGTAACGTAACATAATGTGTAAAAAGTCATGGTCTGAATACTTTCCGAATGCACCGTATTTCCTAATTATCTCTCTTTCCTCCCAAAGTGTGCACCTTTTCATTTCCCTTCACTGATTTGAAAGAAAATGACTGGTATTATGAGACATATGTCAGAAACTGCCACTAGCCCATGCCGCCACCAATCCAATGCTTTTAGATTTGTGGGAAGTAATGAATGAGTGCACACTTAAGGAGAAAGGAGATATTATTGGGACAGCCTATGAATTCTCATGGAGAAAGGAGATATTATTGGGACAGCCTATGAATTCTCATGGAGAAAGGAGATATTATTGGGACAGCCTATGAATTCTCATGGAGAAAGGAGATATTATTGGGACAGCCTATGAATACTCATGGAGAAAGGAGATATTATTGGGACAGCCTATGAATTCTCATGGAGAAAGAAGATATTATTGGGACAGCCTATGAATACTCATGGAGAAAGAAGATATTATTGGGGCAGCCTATGAATTCTCATGGAGAAAGAAGATATTATTGGGACAGCCTATGAATACTCATGGAGAAAGAAGATATTATTGGGGCAGCCTATGAATACTCATGGAGAAAGAAGATATTATTGGGACAGCCTATGAATACTCATGGAGAAAGAAGATATTATTGGGGCAGCCTATGAATTCTCATGGAGAAAGAAGATATTATTGGGACAGCCTATGAATACTCATGGCGAAAAGGAGACCCTCATGCCTAGAACCCGCGATCTACATGAGATTCAAATGAGGGTATTGCAATCATATCTCCTGTGTTATCATTGATCCAAATGTACTTTGGCATTTCTTCTCCCCTTCCTTAGATGCAATTAGAATATTCACCAGCGAACCCGCTGAGAGATGAAATGGTGCTTAATGAGTTTCTCAGCAACAGTCCTCGGTAATGCTCTTCCCATCTGGTCCCTCCTGTTTTGTCCCCCTCTTTTTCATTTAAAGGAGGTACTTTTTTTCTAATCTGCCTAGTAATGCCAATTTAATGAAATCTGCTATCAAAATACACACACACACACACAAACAAATGCATGAACACACACACACGCACACACGCACACACGTTTGAATACAGTAGCACGCACACACCGCCTCTAATTACTCATTTTCGTCCTTTTACAGTGACACTCTGCCAAATTGGAAGTAGAGGAGCCTAAGAACTCCCAACGGCACCCCTGAATACAACTACCGGCTCCCCAGATGACCATAGTCAAAGCTCACCAAAACACACTGTATTCAGCTGAGGTTGAATTTTAAACTGTTTTTTTTTGTGTAGCTTTGTTAGGAGCTAGTAACATAAGCAGTTTCGCTGTAACATCTGCTAAACTGTGTACGCGACCAATAAAATTCGATTTGATTTAGCCTACCTTTAAAACCTATTTCTCTGACAGATTCTGCACTAAAATGTCTTCATAATGAACATCTAATGTGTCTATGTGGGTTATTTTAAAGGGACTAAAGTCTATACACATTGGCAAAGCTTCTCAGTGTGACACAAAAATGAGTTATGAGGTAAAAAATGACTAAATGTGTCCAATTTCAGAAGTTAATGAGAAGAAACAGAGGGTCTCCTTTGTCGGGAGCTTGGTGTGTGCTCACAGAGGCATTGGAAATGAAAATTTATAAGGAATAATTGAGCATGACAGATCAAAAATGCACTCTCAAGCCAATTAAACTTGGGTTGGTCGGTGCACATCCTCCAAGATTATCAGATGAGAAGCATAATGGACAAATGAGGAAATGGAAAACATCTTTGGTCCAATCAGGCCGGCTGGTGGGGTGCCATGAAAAGCAACACATCGAGTGGGCATGTGGTGAGTGCATCTAAACCAGAGTCAAATACAAATAAAAATGTAATCAAAATACAACTGTTTCTGCAGTATAATTTCAACAAAATATTTTGATCCTACCTAGTAGGCTAAAGCATGTTTGACGATACTTTATTGTGCTTAAAGGTCCACATTGTGATTTTGAGCCAGCCTGGCTTGATAGCAGCTTTCGCGATGAGTCATGTCTCATAAAAGGGCTATGTTATAGCGTGAGACTGATTACAGTATTGTCAGCAGTATGTAGGGCTACACTTAACGGCAGATGATTCTGAGAATCTGTCACTGAATTTCTTCACAACAGAAATAATTGTCCATGTATGCCAATCAAATTAATAACACGTGTCACAGTGATATTTCCTCCGTTAGAATCCCTCTCCCATGCAAGTGGAGGTGAATCCCTCTCCCATGCAAGTGGAGGTGAATCCCTCTCCCATGCAAGTGGAGGTGAATCCCTCTCCCATGCAAGTGGAGGTGAACATTTCTCCCATGCAAGTGGAGGTGAATCCCTCTCACATGCAAATGGAGGTGAATCCCTCTCCCATGCAAGTGGAGGTGAATCCCTCTCCCATGCAAGTGGAGGTGAAAATCTCTCCCATGCAAGTGGAGGTGAATCCCTCTCCCATGCAAATGGAGGTGAATCCCTCTCCCATGCAAGTGGAGGTGAAAATCTCTCCTATGCAAGTGGAGGTGAATCCCTCTCCCATGCAAATGGAGGGGAATCCCTCTCCCATGCAAGTGGAGGTGAATCCCTCTCCCATGCAAGTGGAGGTGAATCCCTCTCCCATGCAAGTGGAGGTGAATCCCTCTCCCATGCAAGTGGAGGTGAATACGGAACCATGCAAGTGGATGTGAATAGTGAATAAATCAACTGAATATGCATATGCCCCACACTGAACATTTAAAAGTCACGTAAATATGTCAATTTTGCCACCCATATCCCTGTGCCACCTTTTAAAAAAATGGCAAATATATTGGACATGTCATATTTTGTCTTCCACTCAACATCTTCTACCATATACTTAGGTTCTCGCAAGTAGCCGTCGTTTCCCAGGAAACAAGCCGTCAATCCCCAGGACCTATACCAGTAACGTGTGATAGGCTAGCTGGCTCCCCTGCCTGTGGTGTTATCCAAAGATAATGGAACACCTTTTCTGGCAGAAGAGGAGCTGGTGAGGTGCTTCCTGCTGGTATTTTACAGCCACACCCCCCATCCTGTCCTCACACGAAGAGTAAGAAAACCCCCCCAGAAAGAAAACAAAACTGTGAGACTCTACTGTAGTGTGGGGGTGGACATTTCTCATTTTAAAATTGGATCTCTTTTCTGACACTTCGTGGTTTTCTACGGGGAACAAAATTGAGTTAGTGAGATATGATATTCTCACGAGGTGGCGTTTTTCTGTTTTCCAAAAAACTGTAATTTCTCATTTTCCAAATGGGCTCTCTTTTCTGACAGTTCACGCCTTTTTACTGGGAACAAAACTGATTTGGAGAACCCCCTCATTTCTGTTTAAAAAAAAACTGTCAACCTCCCACCCCCTATTGTTTTTGAAAGACAATTACTTTCTCAGAAATTAAAAACTATGAGTTCACAGTGTGGTTTTTGTTCACTTCCAGTGAATCCAATCTTTTTCTTTTCACATACCGATGACACTTCAATGGAAATCTATGCTGATTTGAATAAGTAGCTTAATTAATGGTATTAATTAGTCCATTAATTATGTTTCTTTTCATGTGTGGCAAACGGAGGAGAACTGTCTGACTGTCTCTTGGCATATGCACCTCATCCATAAATGTAATGGCCGTGCCTGTAGAGAGCTGGCAGAACATATTTCTTCCTCTCTTACCCGACCGTGACAGAGATACTGTACTGCTTAACTTATCCTATCTTCCCAAGTCTTTACTCAGAAATATGGACAGTGCATTACCAGTCCATTAGTAACCTAAAGGATGTTATGACACGATTGGTGTCAGACGAGGCTTTGTTCGTGAGGCAAAGCCACACGAGCAGTCTACATTCTGTAATATGGTTCCACCCAATCAAAAAGTTCACATAAAATGTGAATTTGAAAATGCACTCCAAACTCGCTTTTCAGGTATTTGTGAAAGCAAAGATGGGTTGAATGTAGTTTTTTGTGTTCCAATTGAATTTGTGTAACAATAAAATGTGTTATTACCTAACTATTGTATATCAAACACATTTTTAACATGTACATATAAGGTATAGGGCATTCATGCTGAATTTTTTGCCACTGTTCTCCTTGACCATCCTACCCCATTAAGATTACCCTCACCCCCTTTCAAAACACACCTACCATAGTCTGGTGTTGGGTGAAGTTACCCCTAGACGCTGATCTTCCCCACTAATGGTTCAGGTTAGGATTGGGGAAGCTGATCCTAGATTTGTACCTAGGAGAAACTTCACCCAGGAGCCCACAGTCTCCTACCAAGGCAGGAAATAATGTATAACATACAGAGATTTTTTAAAGGAATTAACAAATAAAGGGAGTAGAGGTGGGTGAACATGTAATATCATTCATCTCACATACCTCCCTAACCCTTCAGAGCTGGAACAGACAACCGACAATCCAGTGGGATTGGCCTTTGTGATTGGGCTTTGGTTTGGATTAAGCCCATCAGCATTTTAAAAAATGGGACAATATTTGCTATTCATTCTCTTTATTGTTGTTGTGAACTATAGAGTCAGATAAGTCCTCCATACAACAGCAGTGAGGTGTAACCAACCTCGTCCATCAGGATTACACAATGAGACAGTCTAGAAAACCAACAGCCGGGGGATTGGAGATTGAAGATGACAGCTGCAGAGAGTCGTAAATATCACAGGTTATTAAACCAATGTAGAGAGATGAGTTAAAATGGCGCATGGGGTTTTGGAGACCTGAGCAGTTAGAAAGAGCATTGCTGGGACGTTGACATTTAATTAGGATGAGTTTTACATGAGTACCGTTGAAAACACTGCCACTGACACACTTCACACTTCATGATGGACTAATTCATTAGGACTGGGCATTAAGTAATTATAATCAAGGAAATCACTTTGTTATTGGCTGTTTTTCTCAAGGCATATGATCAAGTTGGAGAAGGTTGTCTTGGAGAATCAATTTCTGTAGGTCTTCACTTGATTAAATATGTCTAATAATATGACAGGGATCAATTTATTATATTGATCGATTGTATTGATTTAGTATTGATTATACTTGAACTATATATTCATCATTCAGGTATGAAGTAAAATGAGCAAATATTAAATACACTGAACAAAAATATAGATGCAACGTAAAGTGTGGGTCCCATGTTTCATGAGTTGAAATAAAATATCCCAGAAATGTTCAATATTGCACAAAAGCTTATTTCTCTCAAATGTTGTGCACAAATTTGTTTACATCCCTGTTCGTGAGCATTTCTTCCAAGATAATCCATCCACCTGACAGGTGTGGCATATCAAGAAGCTAATTAAACAGCATGATCATTACACAGGTGCACCTTGTGCTTCGGACACTAAAAGGCCACTTTAAGATGTGCAGTTTTGTCACACAACACAATGCCAAAGATGTCTCAAGTTTTAAAGAAGCGTGCAATTGGCATGCTGACTGCAGGAATATCCACCAGAGCTGTTGCCAGAGGAATAATAATTTCTCTACCATAAGCCGCCTCCAACGTCCTTTTAGAGAATTTGTCAGTAAATCCAACCGGCCTCACAACCGCAGACCATGTGTGGCATTGTGTGGGTGAGAGGTTTGCTGATGTCAATGTTGTGAACAGAGTGGGGTTATGGTATGGGCAAGCATAAGCTACGGACAACAAACACAATTGCATTTTATCGATGGCAATTTGAATGCACAGAGATACCGTGACGAGATCCTGAGGCCCATTGTCGTGCCATTCATCCGCCACCATCACCTCATGTTTCAGCATGATAATGCATGGCCCCATGTCGCAAGCATCTGTACACAATTCCTGGAAGCTGAAAATGTCCCAGTTCTTCCATGGCCTGCATACTCAACAGACATGTCACCCATTGAGATCCCACCAATATACAGCAACTTTGCACAGCCATTGAAGATGAGTTGGACAACATTCCACAGGCCACAATCAACAGCCTGTGTCACGCTGCATGAGGCAAATGGTGGTCACACTAGATACTGACTGGTTTTCTGATCCACACCCCTACCTTTTTATTAAGGAATCTGTGACCAACAGATGCATATGTATTCCCAGTCATGTGAAATCCAGATATTAGGTCTTAATGAATTAATTTAAATTGACTGATTTATATATATGAACTAGATGTCACGTTCTGACCTTAGTTCCTTTTTTATGTCTTTATTTTAGTTTGGTCAGGGCGTGAGTTGGGGTGGTCATTCTATGTTGTTTTTCTATGTTTTGTTCTGCACGTTATATTTCTATGTGTTTGGCCTAGTATGGTTCTCAATCAGAGGCAGGTGTCGATCGTTGTCTCTGATTGAGAATCATACTTAGGTAGCCTGTTTTCCCACTATGGGTTGTGGGTAGTTGTTTTCCATTTCAGTGTTTGCACCATTCGGGACTGTTTCGGTTTTCATTTTGATTCTCTTGTTCTTTTTGTATTTTGTATTCATTCTCATTAAAAGTTATTATGGATATGTACCACGCTGCATTTTGGTCCTCCTCTCCTTCCACCACTAGTTCAGGTTTAGTTTTCATAATATCACCACCTTTCCAAAGTCCAACGGGTATAGTTATCATAGCCTGTTCAGTGTTCGCACATTAATATCCGCCACCATCCAATTCTTTCCCATATTCTCCACCCCCCCCCCCCCCCCCCCCCCCCCCCCCATCCATCCAACTGCTGGTCTTAAAAGACTCCTACTGCCAGCCTCCAACCTTACCTTAGCCCTCAGGGGCCCTGCCTCTGGCCTGGCCTGACTACCCCCCCCCCCCCCTCCCCCCTCCCCCCTCCACCACCACCACAGTGGAAGTGTTTATCCAATCCTGCTGGTGGTTCCCGGGGCCGTTTACGCAGCTGTGGCCCTGACATCTGGAGCCCAGGCCACTAAGTGTGATGGATGGAGGCGGCAGTGTGTGCAAACAACACTCCTCACAATCTGTCACACGCACTTCAGCGTGTCATTTGTCTCGCGTTTACCCAGCCTAGACGACTAGGCCTCGCCACCATGGTCAAGGGACATGGCATATCTACGCTAAGCAATGCTCTCTCTCTCTTTCTATCCCTCCATCTCGATATGTTTTGATGTGTCTCACTCTATCTCCTTTGAGGAGGAATCAAAATACATGCCCCCGTCCTGCACCTCATATTCCAAATATTGCAGAACAAACATGGAGATAACCTCCTCCCCAAGGTGCTTCACAGCAGCAGGAAAGGTACCAGGACCATCAAAGCAGTGATATATACACCTAGACACAGAAACAATGCAGATATCTGACTATATTTCTTTACTTTCCCAGGAAGCAAGTGTGTGTGTTTGTGTGTGTGCATGTGTGTGTTTTGTTTGGGGGGGGTGCTACCTTGTGGGGACCAGAAATCCTCACAAGGATAGTAAAGCAAAGACCATTTGGACAAGTGGGACATTTTAGGCTGAAGGGGTTATGTTTAGGGTTACAGTAAGAGTTAAGGTTAGAATGAGGGTTAAAGGTTCAGGATTAGGAGTTAGGGAAAATAGGATTTTGAATGGGAATCAATTGTTTGGTCCCCAAAAGGATAGTAAAATGTGTGTGTGTGTGTGCTTGCGTGTGTCTACGTATGTGCATTTTGGACTTTTTTTATCCTAAAATAATTAATTATTAATATTCACCTAATTTGCAACAAATAGCAATCAGTTAACCAATGAACTGTTTTATCAAGCTAATAAAATCCTACCTTCTCTGGTTTGTCTGATCTGACTGATCATTCATTTTGTTCCCATTAGGATGTCCCTGCATGAGACGGCAGGCCTACAGCTAGTAAAATAGGCCTTTATATGTGACCATATGGGCACGGTATGGTTGCTGAAGTAGTTTGCAAGCTACCATGGCAACAAATCCTTGATTCTGATCAGCAGAGTTGGGCTCGTTATCATTCCTGTCATGACAGGTGTGAGCGGGCAAAGCTAAACTGAGGGCTGATTGGCTGAACTGCCAAGAGACTGTGGCTCCCTAATTACTCTGCTCCACTACCAGCAAAAAAATAAAAAATAAAATAAAATGGAAATAATATCGGAATACTTCCAATTACAATGATTAGAAAACAACTCTCTGTGCACCCAGCTGTATCTGAGCTCCAAGCTCTGCTTGGCAATGCCTAGCTGTGGGACCACAGGGATGGAGGGAGGCAGATGGTCCATCTCCCACCCTGTGGCAGGGGCTCCACTCTGATAGGGTTGCCTGTTTCCCAGTGCCAGAGCCAGCCAGGAGAGAAGCAGGAATAGAGGGCCATGTAAATTGATGTCTGACATGATGTTAAATCTGTCCCCAGCCTCACTAGGGTCAGCCGAGGTAGAGAGGAAGGGGATGGGGGTGGTGTTCAGTTGTCCTTCCCGAAGCCCCACATGCTTGGCCTGATGCAGGAGCATGTCTCAGATGATATTTCTGGACTAGAGAGCACGCTGTGTGCTAATTGGATATGCATTGGCTGCTTGTTTGATGGTAGCAGGGTTTAGTTAACGCCACTGTAATTACCCCTCCACTGGTAGTACCACTTAACATACAATGCCTGAGTTTGGAAAGGCAGCAGTGGAATAAAACCGAGGGTCCCGCTGCCGTAATCCCTCCCCTTGTTACAAATATATGTCACATTCTTTACACAAAGCTAGTTTTTGAGATTCATTATCTGCACCTCATCTACACACAAGTGTAATCAGAGAATTGATATCGTTCTGTCAAGGTGAAAAACATTAGCTACATTTCACATTTGAGGGGCAGGTAAAATGTCCCACCATCCTTTTCATCACCATCCCTCTTTTTCTCAGTCTTTTGCGAAGATCTCTCATATAAAATCTCCCTTTTTAATAAAGGCCTACAACGATGGATGGGGAGGTACACTTAAAGAGGAACGTGATCGGCTGATCTGTCTCGTTGTATTTCCAAAATATGCAAGGAAATAAAAAGAGTGGATTGGTTAGGCCAGTCTTGTAAAGGGTCAGGAACAATCCTATGTCACATTTCCCCTTCTCACATGGGACACAATTTATGTCACTGCATCAAATCCCCTAGTTTTAGATTCCTAAAGATCTTTCCAACTCTGAAGACTCTAGCCTCGTCCATGTCAGTCAGAAGAACTTAAGTGTTTTTCTCTCTGAACACTCAGAAGCTGGTTTCGTCACCGACTGTTGGATAAAGGGGAACCATCGGGTGTTAACAACACTCAGTGGAGACTAGAGATCCTGAATGCCGATGTCTACAGTGTGAGATATGCCATTAAGTTTCCTAACACTCACGCCTCACCATTGTTACAGCCCCGTCCCCCCAAACTCTCCCTGCACTACTGGGTTCTAATTCTGTCACCAAATCAAGGAAAAGCCAAGTGTTTACTGACAAAAGTCACATTATAAAATACAATATCTCTAATAAATAAATATTAAAAAGAAGTGTACAAGATAAAATAAATCATAAATAGCCCCTATTATCACCCCAAAAAGTTATTAATTAAAAATAAATAGCAGCAGCAATGGTGCCTGTATGTGTATGGGGTGTGTATGGGGTGTGTATGGGGCGTGTATGGGGCGTGTATGGGGTGTGTATGGGGTGTGTATGGGGCGTGTATAGGGTGTGTATGGAGTGTGTATGGGGCGTGTATGGGGTGTGTATGGGGTGTGTATGGGGCGTGTATGGGGTGTGTATGGGGCGTGTATGGGGCGTGTATGGGGTGTGTATGGGGCATGTATGGGGCGTGTATGGGGTGTGTATGGGGCGTGTATGGGGTGTGTATGGGGTGTGTATGGGGCGTGTTTGGGGCGTGTATGGGGTGTGTATGGGGCGTGTATGGGGCGTGTATGGGGTGTGTATGGGGCGTGTATGGGGCGTGTATGGGGCGTGTATGGGGCGTGTATGGGGCGTGTATGGGGCGTGTGTGGGGCGTGTGTGGGGCGTGTGTGGGGCGTGTATGGGGCGTGTATGGGGCGTGTGCGGGGCGTGTATGGGGCGTGTATGGGGCGTGTATGGGGCGTGTGCGGGGCGTGTATGGGGCGTGTGCGGTGGATGTGGACGGTTGCTCTGGTTTTTGTTCTGACGGCGCTTTTTCTCCCCATAAGAGCTTGGCCCTTCTTCTCCGGTCTGCTGATGCAATCAGGTCCTCAAACTCAGGTGAGTGCCAGCGTGGGGAGGTCCGTCTCCACATCAGACATCAAACTCAGGTGAGTGCCAGCGTGGGGAGGTCCGTCTCCACATCAGACATCAAACTGAGGGGAGTGCCAGCTTGGGGAGGTCCGTCTCCACATCAGACATCAAACTCAGGTGAGTGCCAGCGTGGGGAGGTCCGTCTCCACATCAGACATCAAACTCAGGTGAGTGCCAGCGTGGGGAGGTCCGTCTCCACATCAGACATCAAACTGAGGGGAGTGCCAGCTTGGGGAGGTCCGTCTCCACATCAGACATCAAACTCAGGTGAGTGCCAGCTTGGGGAGGTCCGTCTCCACATCAGACATCACACTCAGGGTAGTGCCAGCTTGGGGAGGTCCGTCTCCACATCAGACATCAAACTCAGGTGAGTGCCAGCGTGGGGAGGTCCGTCTCCACATCAGACATCACACTCAGGGTAGTGCCAGCGTGGGGAGGTCCGTCTCCACATCAGACATCACACTCAGGGTAGTGCCAGCTTGGGGAGGTCCGTCTCCACATCAGACATCACACTCAGGATAGTGCCAGCGTCGAGAGGTCTGTGCCATTTATAAATTAACCTGTCTCTGGCCTGCCATTTATAAACTAACCTGTCTCTGGCCTGCCATTTATAAATTAACCAGTCTCTGGCATGCCATTTATAAATTAACCTGTCTCTGGCTTGCCATTTATAAATTAACCTGTCTCTGGCCTGCCATTTATAAATTAACCTGTCTCTGGCCTGCCATTTATAAATTAACCTGTCTCTGGCCTGCCATTTATAAATTAACCTGTCTCTGGCATGCCATTTATAAATTAACCTGTCTCTGGCCTGCCATTTATAAATTAACCTGTCTCTGGCCTGCCATTTATAAACTAATCTGTCTCTGGCATGACATTTATAAATTAACCTGTCTCTGGCCTGCCATTTATAAACTAACCTGTCTCTGGCATGCCATTTATAAACTAACCTGTCTCTGGCCTGCCATTTATAAACTAACCTGTCTCTGGCCTGCCATTTATAAACTAACATGTCTCTGGCATGCCATTTATAAATTAACATGTCTCTGGCATGCCATTTATAAATTAACCTGTCTCTGGCCTGCCATTTATAAACAAACCTGTCTCTGGCCTGCCATTTATAAATTAACCTGTCTCTGGCCTGCCATTTATAAATTAACCTGTCTCTGGCCTGCCATTTATAAATTAACCTGTCTCTGGCCTGCCATTTATAAATTAACCTGTCTCTGGCATGCCATTTATAAATTAACCTGTCTCTGGCCTGCCATTTATAAATTAACCTGTCTCTGGCCTGCCATTTATAAACTAATCTGTCTCTGGCATGCCATTTATAAATGAACCTGTCTCTGGCCTGCCATTTATAAATTAACCTGTCTCTGGCCATTTTAGTTTTTGGAGCTCCCTCTGTAGCTCTGTTTGGGGTATCTAATGCTTATCTCTTTCAGTCCAATATATTTTATATAAATTCAGCAGTGTATTAGCAACGAAAGTCAACTGGTGGTTTTAAAAGAATCCCACAACAACCATTTCCATTTCTCACTACTGACAGGCTACTCCTTGTTATGGGTTAGCATGCGAGTGACAATCACTTCAACAATTCATATTTATTTTGAGAACTGTGACACGCATTATCTTTTTTGATAACAACATGTTAAAAATGTCTTGACAGAAGTAACATGAATCAAAAATCCATTTTAGCATGTGGAACTGGTCTGACCAAGTCTTAATGAATAACTCACCTTTTGTCTCTCTTACTCCAATCTCCATTACTTGGTATTCAGCTGATCAACTGCCTGTTATGAAACCAGAAAACCATCATTAGCACAATAACATGATTTGAATATTAGTATAGATAATATTATTTTAACAAAGAAGAAAGAACCGTTATTGTAGCTACTGCTATTCTAGCTATCTAATGTTAACGTTAGCCCTAGAATCTTTGTTAGCAAACATTTACTAGTTAGTCTGCAAGCTAGCTAGCATTAGCTAGCTATCTAGCTAACTAGGCAAAATGGTTAGCTAACCTGCACATTCTTTCAAAAAATCCCAGTTTATTACAGTTTAATAATGTTAGTAGCTAGCTAGTTGCTAACCTTGAATGTAAAGTATTTATGTGATCTGTTGGATGTTATACAGCACTATATCAAGGTAGCTAACTAGCTGTGTGCTACAGCAGGCTAGCTAGTAGCTACGCCAGCCGGGTTAACTCTGGTAGCTATGGGAGCAGTGCCTGTGTTCTATAGATAGACACTAATAATCAGACTGCTTCATACCTGGATGCGGAGTGTGGTGGTACCATTTCTGTAACCATTTCCATGTTTTGATTTGGTGTGACGTGTTCCTCATAACAAAACAACCCAGAGTTTTCGTAGAGACAGAATTTGCCCCGGCTTTACATTTCCTTTCTCAGGCAGATGGATCATCTACGTAGCATATTGCTACCACCGCTGGTTGGAGTGCACACTACACTCTTAACCCAAACAAAAGATTGTGACTAAAATTCCTCAGATGATGATGACCTAACATAAAACACCGGAGCCATATACTAAGACGTGGGCACCTAATCTCTATCTATATTTGACTGAACCCGATAGTAATTGATCAAATTTGTATTATATTAAGTCAACAAAGAATATGTTATTTAAATCTCAATGCAAATGTGAATTGCTTGACTATATTTTCCCATGTTCAATGAGAACAATAGACAAGTTGTTAGGGGGTTGTTAGCAAACAAGCCATTTTTTGCAGTGTGTAAGGGAGTATCCTAGGTGGATGGTGCCCCCTATGAGGATAATCCAGTTCACAACTAAAAACAATTTTTTTTTTAAACAAAAGTTGCTGTTTAAAAATAGATTTTTCCAACCCTCTGCAGAGGGGAGGGGAATTTCCAGCGAGTTCTATCTGGAAAGGCAGGGAAGTCTAGCAACCCACGCCTTCTCTTTCATCACTTGGGTGGTGGGCGCATCGTGTTTGAACATGTGAAATGTTTCAACTGCCTCATTAATACATTCATATTTTATTTACCTGATGAGTCCACCAAGCGCTTTGAATTTGTAGAGGATACATCAGGGTCCTTTTGATCTCCCCAGTGACAGTCGAGAGGAAGCCGTGTATCAAAGGCACCGGCATCAGCTATATCACCATTTAGTCCTGAAGGTTGTCACTTACTGTCACCAGATGAGGCAGATTATACAGGCCTTTGCTCTGGCAGAGATACATAATTAATGGGGAGAGTTTGGTGGAGGTCCAAACACCTCCAATGACTGAGTCGACGGGAAACTCAGAGAGAGAGAGAGAGGGCAGAGACTAACGGGTCCAGTCACCTTGCTTATTGCTTTGAGAGAGGAAGTGGATTTTCATCATTCCCAACCTGATCAAAGTCTATCACAGGCATACTCAACAAGTGGACCGCGGTCGGGATCTGGACCCAAAACGCGGTCAATATGGACCGTGGGTCCCGACACACAAAAAAAAGAATCTCACTTTCCTCAGTCTCAGTCACTCAGGCATCATTGAGCTACTCAGGCACAATATGGGCACCTAATAGCTGAATATTGTTATGACCACAGTAGTGACAGCAGGTGGGTTGATCTGCAACCAGAGTTCACTGATGAAGGGTAGAAGTGCTCCTACATTGTCTCTCCTGTCAAAGTTAATGAGACGTGTGGATGCCACAGCAATCACCTAATGCCATCACTTCACTTGTACCGCCAAGGAACATGTTCTGGTACCAGAGTGATAATTGGAATGGCCCAGTCTGTGTGTGTGTGTGTGTGTGTGTGTGTGTGTGTGTGTGTGTGTGTGTGTGTGTGTGTGTGTGTGTGTGTGTGTGTGTGTGTGTGTGTGTGTGTGTGTGTGTGTGTGTGTGTGTGTGTGTGTGTGTGTGTGTGTGTGTGTGTGTGGGTGTGTGTGCGCAGGCATGTCAGTCTGACAGAAAGGGCTCATTTTAGGGTTTAATCCTCCTGTTCATGATTTAGAAGACATTAAAGTTGTAATCATTCAGCACCACAGATACACGAGTGGAGAATCTGTTCAACTTTGAAAACAACGGCATGTTAAAATAGGATTTTTGTTCCATGGAGTGTGTAGCTTGGAAACCCACGATAGAGTCATTGCTTCTCTTACTGCTGTGTTTGACACTGGTCCAATATTTCTGTTCTACTCACAAAACAAAGGTGAAACATCAGTGAGAAACAGAAGGACAGGGGTACACAAGCGAGCGATAGAGCCAAGTTCCACCAAACATTTAGCTCCTAGTCCATTTCATCTTGCCAAGGCTCTGAGTCGGTGTTGTAAAAACCCACTATACCCTCTTGGCAATTTTTCATCCAAAACCAATTTAGCTCATGTTTCTTTCTCCACTTCTTACAAACATGAAAGAGTACCTGTGTGTGTGATGTGCCAGGGGAGAGGCCAGGGTGTTAATTAAGTCCCTATCTGAAACTTTTGTTAATTTGAATAGTTTTACAAGGCTGCTGCGGTCGGGTGCTAATACAGCACAGTGACAGTGGCAGGTGTAATTTCACGGATTAGGCCTGGTAGTGGCAGCTCCTCTCAGGCCCCGCCGGCTCTCCCACCGACGCTTTGAAGATAACTTTTTCCCATTATCCTAACAATGGTGCTTGGAATGCAACTTAATTCACGCAGCGAACATGAGGACATCGGCACTCTCACTGGAGGGGAGAAATGAAGAGGGGAAGAAGAAGGGGTAAAAAAAAAGGCTAAGTTTTCCTTCTCATAAAGAAACATTCATAAAGTATAGAAACATTCATAAAGTACAGAAACATTCCGGTATACCGTTTTTCCCCGGTGGTGAAGCGCTGACACACACCTCTGTGTGCGGATGTGTTTTATCTGCCTGCCTGCCACCCACACGGCCACCGCTCGCTCTCCTCCTCTCGCCTGCCTTCGCCGCGCCACTGACAAGCCCTTCAGACTCCTGGAAATGGGTTGGCTTTGAAGTAGAGTTGGAGCCCGTGGAACTGTCTAGTGTGTGATTAGCGTGGAAGTAGAGAGCGGTAAAGGGAGAGAGCGAGTGTCTCCCCTTGGAGTTTCTTGGACTGGCCAGGCAGAGCAAGCTGAGAATGCTGAGAGGAACGTCACAGTCTTGTCCAGACAGGCAGAACACAAGAGGTGGACAGGGGTCCTATGGTTGCCTCGGCTTGGAGTGTGATGCGTACAAATGGGTTGAGCCACACAGAATCAATAGGAAAGGGTTGAGTACCCTTCAAGACAACCTTTTCCCCTGGTGAAGGAGCACGGCAAACAGCAACAGAATTTCATTAGACATCACTCATAATATAGTATTTGATTCCACATCTCCTTCAAGTTCTGTATCATGGATCCCTCCTTCAAGTTACAGTAGATTGTATAATTTACATCCCAAAAACGTGACATTTTGTGGCATTACAGAATATAGTTCATTTGTCTGTGATGAAGTTAATTCCGTGTCATTTTTTGGGGCATTTTTGTATGAAATATAAATAAATAGTAGGATTGAGATGGTTAATAATATATTTTTTAAGTGGAGCAGACCCTCCCTCTCCCATCCTGCCACTGAAACCCCCATCCACGCATTCATCACCTCCAGTCCAACTCGCTACTCTCCGGCATCAATGCAATCTCCCTCCAAAAGCTCCAAATGGTTCACAACTCTGAAGCCATTCTTCTCACCCACATGAAGTCCTGGCAGCACCTCACCCCTGTCCTCCATGAACTCCACAGGCTCCCTGTCTCCCAACTTATTAACTACAAGATCTTCCTGCTGACGTACAAAGCCCTTTACCACCTTGCCACCCCCTTTACCTCTACGACCTTCTTCTTCCCTACCAACACACACTGACTCCGTTCCACCACAGAAGGCTGCCTTGCCGTTCACATTCCAAGCTCCAGAGCTTCGGTGACCAAGGCCTTCTCCAGGGTTGCTCCAAGGCTCTGAAACTCCCTCCCTCCAGCCGTCCGTGACTGGGTCATCACCATTTGTCAGTCCCTCCTAAAGCCCCACCTCTTCACCATGGTATACCCCTAAGCCCCCCCCCACACACACACCCTCTCTCTTGCTCTCTATTTTGCTCTCTCTCTCGCACGCACACACACACACACACACACACACACACACACACACACACACACACACACACACACACACACACACACACACACACACACACACACCATTAAGCCCCTCCCCCCTATTTAAGCCATTCCCCCTCATTTAAGACCCTACACCTTAGATTTGTTTCACAATTTTGTTTCTTCCTGCTGTTAGTCTGGCCTTGTCTTGTTTTGATCTCTGTTTTCTGTTTAGTTTCTACAACAGTAAAGCGTCTTTGGGTCATTGAAAATCGCTATATAAGTCCCATGAGTTATTATTATTATTATTGATTGCTTGTCCAACCTACCAATGGCATGTCTACCATGTCTTTCAGGAAGTAGCTTCACCTGCCTTGCTTGGCTAACCATGTTAGTTGCCCAATTTCCTGTCATTCCCTAAACTAGCAGACTTCCCGGTCCAATGTGACTAAAGGGATATTTTGGGATGTTGGCAATGAAGCCCTTAATCTGCTTCCCCAGAGTAAAATGAACTTGTGGATACTATATTTACATGTATGTATCTGCATCCCGTATGAAGGAAGTTAGAGGTAGTTTAGCGAGCCAATGATAACTTGTGTTAGCGCAATGACTGGAAGTCTATGATATCTACTAGCTTGCTAGCAGTTACCATAGACTTCCAGTCATTGTGCTAAGGCTAGTTAGTAATTGTGCTGACGCTAGTTAGCAACTTCCTTCAAACTGTATCCAGATACATAACAATGGTATCCATTAGTTCATGTGACTCTGTGGAAGTAGATAAAGAGCTTTGTTGCCAAAATCCCGAAGTATCCCTAATGAGAGATGCTTTGTTTGACTCCCACTTAGAAAAATCTCATGAAATTTTTACAAATATTTCCAGTTGCATTTTCCATCTAATACAGGCTAAGCAAACAGGCTTAACTTATTCAGGTGTGCCAGATCAAAGGCAGAACAGGGCAGGTTTATTAAATAAGAATGACTGTTTGTCCGGAAAAGAGCGCCGAGCAGAGGGGAGGAGAGAGAGACAAGGAGGATCCAATTAGGGCCCATGCTGTCACATCGTCATTGGGATTGAGCGAGAGGAGAGAGAGAGAGGAGGCATGGAGAGAGGGGTCTGTAAGAGGAAGTTGAGTACAAGGGAGAGCTGTGGCTGAGAGCTGCAGAATCCTTTTCTGCAGGGTTCCCCAACTGGGGGCCCGAGGACCGAATTTGGCCCGCAGGTGGTTTTATTTGGCCCCCAAAGTTTTCTGAGCAAAGAGACAGCAGGGGTTCAAACTGCTGAACCCAGTTCCTATATTTGAATATAAAATGGAAAAAACGATGCTACATTTTATCTCTGGGACCCTCAGGATGACAAATCATATAAAGATTACTGAAAGTAAGTACATTATTTACCTTCAGGGGTGAATGTATCAAACCAGTTGTCATGACAATAGTTTTTGTTGTTGGCATGGCCAACAATGACATGTCTTTTTTTCACTGTAATAGCTACTGTACATTGGACAGTGCAGTTAGATTAACAAGAATTTAACCCTTCTGTTGTGTTCCGGTCAAATTGGACCGATTTACAAGTTCTCTCTCTCACTGAAAAATGTTGTTCATTTAATCTGATTGTCATAAGGTTCCATGACTTTGTCCACACAGGGCATCTGAACAAACAAAATACATTTGGATGATTTTCAATACATTTTGGGTGTTTTATTTAACTTTTGTACACTTGTGGTGTCAAAAATGAGCGTTCATTAGAAATGAATGGGTGAGACTACAATCAGTGTATAAAATTGAGTTCAGGCACATGCCCATTCATCAGAGGGACACACTTCCTCTCCCAGACCCCCACATGCATGTGTGTTTGAGTACACACACACACACACACACACACACACACACACACACACACACACACACACACACACACACACACACACACACACACACACACACACACACACACACACACACACACCCCACTCCCCTTCTTGGCTTCCATGGCAACCCCCACGGGAACCTTTCCCCAATAGAATAATTCCCCGAAGGGAACCACACCTGTTGGCATTCTCACAAACAATCACAACATTGTTTCAATAATATATAGAACTTTTCTCGCAGCTCTGGTATATAAAGCTTTTTTGAGGCCTTGCTCACAATTCATTCTGTGGCAGCACAATGACCAAACGATATACTGTATGTGAGGCTCTTGATCATATCTTTGATCATGACACTGGTGAGGAGGAGAGAGGCCAGGAAACTGACAGTGAAGATGCATTAGAGGAGAAAGTAGTTTGTGATAAATAGCACAATATGTTTCATCTGAGTATTTGTTATTGTCAAAATAATCGATACATTATGCTTTTTTTAAACTCAAAAACGAGTTGTATGAGCTCAGGTCATTGAGGCCTACAGGCCATACAAAGAAAATAGAAGTTCAAAACTTGTAATGTTCACAAGAACTTAAGTTGATAAAAAGATCTAACACAATATTAGGTGATAATATATGTATTATTATGGATTTATAATCATCTGTAATGTTGATGGTCATTTTGGACCGGGAAGACAGAATTAATTAACATGAAACGAACACAACAGGAGGGTTAAAACCTCTTAGCGGACTCAGAATTTTATTTTTTTCTTAAAATATCGTTCCCAAGGTAAACGGACATTTTCTCTGGCCCAGATCGTAGAATATGCATATAATTTACAGATTAGGATAGAAAACACTCCCAAGTTTCCAAAACTGTCAAAATATTGTCTGTCTATAACAAAACGTATTCTGCAGACGAAAACCTGAGAAAATATAACCCGGAAGTGATATTTATAAAAATTAATCTGTGTTTCCTGGACCGTCTTTCTTCCATTTAAAGGGGTATCAACCAGATTCATTTTCCAATGGCTTCCTCAGGCTGTGACCAGGCTTTAGACATAGTTTCAGGCTTTTATTTAGAAAAATGAACAAGATTTTTCAAAACTAGTCAGGTGTCCTCCGAATAGTTCCTGCGCGTGCGAGAGGAGCTCTCCATTTTCCGTTTGTCTCTTAATGAATAGGTTATGGTCCGGTTGAAATATTATCGATTATGTTTGTTAAAAACAACCTGAGGATTGATTATAAAAAACATTTGACATGTTTCTACGACCATTACGGATACTTTTTGGAATTTGTCGAACGGAACAAGGCTTTGGTTTTCTGAACATAACACGCAACCCAAATGGCGTTTTTTTGTTATAAAAGTAATATTTATCGAACAAAAAGAACATTTATTGTGTAACTGGGAGTCTCGTGAGTGCAAACATCCGAAGATTATCTAAGGTAAGCGATTAATTTTATTGCTTTTCTGACCTTCGTGACCATGCTAATTTGGGGCTAGCTGTTGGAGCATTGATTGCTACACTCACAAAAGCTTGGATTTCTTTCGCTGTAAAGTATATTTTCAAAATCTGACACGATAGGTGGATTAACAACAAGCTAAGCTGTGTTTTGGTATATTTCACTTGTGATTGCATGATTATAAATATTTTTAGTAATATTTTTGCATTTGGCGCCCTGCAATTCTAGCGGTTGTTTAGGAAAATGATCCCGTAAAATGGATCCGTAGCACAGAGAAGTTAAAGTAATGATGGACTGTCATTTCTCTTTGCTTATTTGAGCTGTTCTTGCCATAATATGGTATTGATCTTTTACGAAATAGGGCTATCTTCAGTATACCAACACTACCTTGTCACAACACAACTGATTGGCTGAAATGTATCAAGAAGGAAAGAAATTCTTAAAATTAACTGTTAACAAGGCACACCTGTTAATTGAAATGTTTCCAGGTGACTACCTCATGAAGCTGGTTGAGAGAATGCTAAGGGTGTGCAAAGCTGTCATCAAGGCAAAGGGTGGTTACTTTGAAGAATCTCAAATATAAAATATATTTTGATTTGTTTAACACTTCTTTCAATTTTTTTGGTTACTACCTGATTCCATGTGTTATTTTACAGTTGTGAGGTCTTCACTAATATTCTGCAATATAGAAAATAGTAACAATAAATTAAAAAAACATACATGAGTACGTGTGTCCAACCTTTTACTGGTACTGTATATACAGTGAATTCTGAAAATATTCAGACCCCTTGACTTTTTCAACATTTTGTTACATTACAGCCTTCTTCTAAAATGGATTACATAGTTTTTTTCCCCTCATTAATCTACACATAATACCTCATAATGATTAATCAAAATCAGGCTTTTAGAATTTTTTGGAAATATATTAAGAATAAAAAACTGAAATGTCACATTTACATAAGTTTTTTCTTTACTCAGTACTTTGCTGTAGCACCTTTGGCAGCGATTACAGCCTTGAGTCTTCTTGGGTATGACGCTACAAGCTTGGCACACCTGTATTTGGGGAGTTCATCCAATTCAGATCCTCTCAAGCTCTGTCAGGATGGGTGGGGAGCGTCACTGCACAGCTATTTTCAGGTGTCTTCAGAGATGCTCCATCGGGTTCAAGTCCGGGCTCTGGCTGGGCCTCACAAGGACATTCAGAGACTTGTCCCGAAGCCACTCCTGGATTTTCTTGGGATGTGTGCTTAGGTTCGTTGTCCTGTTGGAAGGTGGACCTTCGCCCCAGTCTGAGGTCTTCAGCGCTCTGGAGCAGGTTTTTATCAATAATCCATCTGTACTTTGCTCTGTTCTTCTTTCCCTTGATCCTAACTAGTTTTCCAGTCCCTGCTGCTGAAAAACATCCTCACAGCATGATGTTGCCACCCCCATGCTTCAGGGCTGGTGCCAGGTTTCCTCCAGACGTGACTCTTTGCATTCAGGCCAAAGAGTTCAATCTTGGTTTCATCAGACCAGAGAATCTTGTTTCTCATTAACTGAGAGTCCTTAGGTGCTTTTTGGAAAACTCCAAGGGGACTATCATGTGCCTTTTACTGAGGAGTAGCCACTCTACCATAAAAGCCTGATTGGTGGAGTGCTGCAAAGATGGTTGTCCATCTGGAAGGTTCTCCCATGTCCACAGAGGAACTCTGGAGCTCTTTCAGAGTGACAATCGGGTTCTTGGTCACCTCCCTGACCAAGGCTCTTCTTCCCCGATTGCTCAGTTTGGCCAAACATTGTCCAATAAATTGAATGTTTTTATTAAACATTTTTATTTCACCTTGATTTAACCAGGTAGGCTAGTTGAGAACAAGTTCTCATTTTCAACTGCGACCTGGCCAAGATAAAGCAAAGCAGTGCGACACAAACAACAGCACAGTTACACATGGAATAAACAAACATACAGTCAATAATACAATAGAAAAAGACTATATACAGTGTGTTCAAATGAGGTAAGATAAGGGAGGTAATGTAACGGAATTCCTCCTCCTCTTCAACCGAAAAGGAGGAGTAGGGATTCGACCAAAATGCAGCGTGGTTATATGACATAATGATTTATTAGACAAGACGAAAACGAACTATACTTGAATAACTAACAAAATAACAAACGACGTAGACAGACCTGGACATGCGAACTTACATACAACGAAGAACTCACGAACAGGAAAATGACTACACAAAAGAACGAACGTACAAACAAACCGAGACAGTCCCGTGTGGCGCGACAAACACAGACACAGGAAACAACCACCCACAACCAACAATGTGAAAACACCTACCTTAATATGGCTCTCAATCAGAGGAAATGAAAACCACCTGCCTCTAATTGAGAACCATATCAGGTCACCCATTAACCAACACGAAACACATAACATAGACTGCCCACCCAAACTCACGCCCTGACCGACTAACACATACAAAATAACAGAAAACAGGTCAGGAACGTGACAGGTAAGGCAATAAATAGGCCATAATGGTGAAATAATTACAATATAGCAATTAAACACTGGAGTGATAGAAGTCAGAACCGTCCAGAGTAGTGATGCTGGACGAGCGGGCAGGTGTGGGCAGCGATCGGTTGAAGAGCATGCATTTAGTTTTACTTGCATTTAAGAGCAGTTGGAGGCCACGGAACGAGATATGTATGACATTGAAGCTCATCTGGTGGTTAGTTAACACAGCGTCCAAAGAAGGGCCAGAAGTATACAGAATGGTGTCGTCTGCGTAGAGGTGGATCAGAGAATCACCAGCAGCAAGAGTGACATCATTGATGTGTACAGACAAGAGAGAGTCGGCCCGAGAATTGAACCCTGTGGCACCCCCATAGAGACTGCCAGAGGTCCAAACAACAGGCCCTCCGATTTGACACACTGAACTTTGTCTGAGAAGTATCTGGTGAACCAGGCGAGACAGTCATTTGAGAAAGCAAGGCTGTTGAATCTGCCGATAAGAATGCGGTGATTGACAGAGTCGAAAGCCTTGGCCACGTCGATGAATACTGCTGCACAGTGTTGTCTCTTATCGATGGCGGTTATGATATCGTTTAGGACCTTGAGCGTGGCTGAGGTGCCCCCATGACCAGCTCGGAAACCAGATTGCATAGCGGAGAAGATACGGTGGGATTTGAAATGGTTGTGATCTGTTTGTTAACTTGGCTTTCGAAGACCTTAGAAAGGCAGGGTAGGATAGATATAGGTCTGTAGCAGTTTAGGTCTAGAGTGTCACCCCCTTTGAAGAGGGGGATGACCACGGCCGCTTTCCAATCTTTGGGGATGTCAGACAATACGAAAGAGAGGTTGAACATGCTAGTAATAGGGGTTGCAACAATTTTGGCAGAACATTTTAGAAAGAGAGGGTCCAGATTGTCTAGCCCGGCTGATTTGTAGGGGTCCAGATTTTGCAGCTCTTTACCACAGATGTTTCAAGTTGTACAAACATCTCAAGGCCTTTCCTTATCATGTCCAATCAATTGAGTTTACCACAGTTGGACTCCAATCAAGTTGTAGAAACATCTCAAGGATGATCAATGGAAACAGGATCCACCTGAGCTCAATTTCAAGTCTCATAGCAAAGGGTATGAATACTTATGTAAATAAGGTACTTTTGTTTTTTTGTAATACATTTGCAAAAATTTCCAAAAATCTGTTTTTCCTTTTCATTATGGGGTATTTTGTGTAGATTGATGAGGAAAAAATTTCAAGGTGTCTGAAAACTTTATTAATGCACTGTTTGTTGATACGTTTGTAATTTTTGTTCATTACAATTTTTGGGGGGGACATAAATGACTGTAAAAACACCCGGAAATCAGTTCTAAGTGATTTTATTTTTGGAACTCTGTTCCCAAGTGTTCCCTCGCATAACAGAGAGACACATGTGACCGTATACAAATGTATGCAACAATGTGCGTGTGTGTAGAGTGTGTGTGCTAGTACTTGTGTGTGTCTGTACCTTTGTGTGTGCCTGTTCACAGTCCCTGCTGTTCCATAAGGTGTATTTTAACCTTGCATCAGTTTCCTGATGTGGAATAGAGTTCCGTGTAGTCATGGCTCTTTTTTTTATTATTTTTTTATTATTTTTTATTTAACTTGGCAAGTCAGTTAAGAGCAAACTCTTATTTTCAATGACGTCCTAGGAACTGTGGGTTAACTGATTTTTACCTTGTCAGCTCGGGGATTTGATTTTGCAATTTTTCGATTACTAGTCCAACACTCTAACCACTAGGCTACCTGCCGCCCCATCTAAATGTAGTTAGATACTTAGCCTATGTAGTACTGTGCGCCTCCCATAGTCTGTTCTGGACTTGGGGATTGTGTAGAAACCTCTGGTGGCATGTCTTGTGGGGTATGCATGGGTGTCCGAGCTGTGTGGTAGAAGTTTTAACAGACAGCTTGGTACATTCAGCCTGGCAACACTTCTTACAAAAACAAGAGTTGATGAAGTCAATCTCTCCTCCACTTTGAGCCAGGAGAGATTGACATACATATATTTAATGGTAGCTCCCCTCTACTTTTAAGGGCCAGCCGTGCTGCCCTGTTCTGAGCCAATTGTCATTTTCCTTAGTCCCAATTTATGGCCCCTGACCACACAACTGAACAGTAGTCCAGGTGCCTCTAAACTAGGGCCTGTAGGTCCTGCCTGGTTGATAGTGTTGTAGCGCTTTATTATGGACAGGCTTTTCCCCATTTTAGCTACTGTTGTATCAACATGTTTTGACCATGACTGTTTACAATCCAGGGTTACTCCAAGCGGTTAAGTCACATCAACATACTCAATTTCCACATTATTCATTACAAGATTTAGTTGAGGTTTAGGGTTAAATACAATGCTTTTAGTTTTAGAAATATTTAGTGCTACCTTATTCTTTGCCACCCATTCTGAAACTAACTGCAGCTCTTTGTTAAGTGTTGCAGTCATTTCAGTTGCTGTAGTAGCTCAAGGGTGATCAATGGAAACAGGATGTGAGGTGTACAGTGTTGAGTCATCCGCGGTCATAGACACACTGGCTTTACTCAAAAACCAGTGGCATGTCGTTAGTAAAGATTGAAAAAAGTAATTGGCCTAGACAGCTGCCCAGGGGAATTCCTGATTCTACCTAGTTTATGGCGGAGAGGCTTCCATTAAAGAACACCCTCTGTGTTCTGTTAGACAGTATAGCAGGGGTTGTAATGCCATAACACATACGTTTTTCCAGCAAAGCAAATCAAATCAAACTTTACTTGCCACATGCGCCAAATACAACAAGTGTAGACCTTACCGTGAAATGCTTACTTACAAGCCCTTAACCAACAGTGCAGTTCAAGAAGATTTAAGAAAATATTTACTAAATAAACTAAAGTACTTTTTTATTTTTAAAGTAACACAATAACATAACAATAACGAGGCCATATACAGGAGGTAGCGGTACCGAGTCAGTGTGTGGGGGTACATGTTAGATGTCATTTGTACATGTAGGTAGGGATGAAGTGACTATTCATAGATAATAAACAGTGAGTAACAGCAGTGTACAAAACAAATGGGGGGGTCAACGGTGGCCTTTTGATGAATTGTTCAGCAGTCTTACGGCTTGGGGGAAAAGCTGTTAAGGAGCCTTCTGGTCCTAGACTCGGCGCTCCGGTACCGTTTGCCGTGCGGTAGCAGAGAAAACAGTCTATGACTTGGGTGACTGGAGTCTCTGACAATTTTATGGGCTTTCCTCTGACACCGCCTATTTTACAGGTCCTGGATTGCAGGAAGCTTGGCCCCAGTGATGTACTGGGCCGTATGCATTACCCTATGTAGCGTCTTACAGTCTGATGCCGAGCAGTTGCCATACCAGGCGGTGATGCAACCGGTCAGGGTGCTCTCAATGGTGCAGCTGTAGAACCTTTTGAGGATCTGGGGACCAATACCAAATCTTTTCAGTCTTCTGAAACGGAAACGGTTTTGTTGTGCCCTCTTCACGACTGTCTTGGTGTGTTTGGACCATGATAGATCGTTGGTGATGTGGACAAGGAACTTGAAATTCTTGATCCACTCTGCTACAGCCCTGTTGATGTTAAAAACCTCTTCGGGCTAGGGGGCGATATTTCCACGTGGATAAAAAGCGTGCCCAAAGTAAACTGCCTTCTACTCAGGCCCAGAAGCTAGGATATGCATATTGGTAGATCTGGATAGAAAACACTCTAAAGTTTCTAAAACTGTTAAAATTATGTCTGTGAGTATAACAGAACTTATTTGACAGGCGAAACCCAGAGGACAAACCATCCAGATTTTATTTTTTATTGTGGTGACTGTGTTACAATTAGTTTCCATGTGAATCTAGATTTCTGAGACATCTGGTTGCAGTTCCTATGGCTTCCACTAGATGTCAACAGTCTGAGAAATGAAGAAGTAGCCCTTTCCTTTCTGGGTGTATAGCCAAGTGGACTGTTTTGTTTGGGGCGCATGACCTGGAGCTCGCTCCACTTTCATTTGATCCGTTATTGAACACAGTTTATCCAGTCTTAAATTTTATTGATTATTTACGATTTAAAATACCTAAAGTTGGATTAGGAAACTTGTTTGAAATGTTTGGACAAAGTTTACAGGTAATTTATTAGATAATCTGTAGTCATGTTGGGCGAGTTGGAACCGGTGTTTTTCTGAATCAAACGCGCCAAATACATGGACATTTGGAGATATAACGACGGAATTTATCGAACAAAAGGACCATTTGTGATGTTTATGGGACATTTTGGAGCGCCAACAGAAGAAGATCTTCAAAGGTAAGGCATGAATTATATTGTTATTTCTGAGTTTTGTGTCGCGCCTGGTGGGTTGAAATATGATTGTCATGTGTTTGTATGATGGGGTGCTGTTCTCAGATAATCGCATGGTTTCCTTTCGCCGTTTTGAAATCTGACATGGTGGCTGGATTAACAAGAAGTTAAGCTTTAATTTGGTGGATTGCACTTGTGATTGTATGAAAGTTAAATATTTCTAATATTTTGTATTTATTTATTTCACACAATTTCACCGGATATTGTCGAAACGTTCCGCTAGCGGAACCCCTAGCCGTAACAGGTTTTAATAACCTCTTTGGGCTAGGGGGCAGTATTTTGACATCCGGATGAAAAGCTTGCCCAAAGTAAACTGCCTGTTACTCAGGCCCAGAAGCTAGGATATGCCTATAAATGGTAGATTTGGATAGAGAACACTCTAACGTTTCTAAAACTGTTAATATAATGTCTGTGAGTATAACAGAACTGATTTGGCCGGCGAAACCCTGAGGACAAACCATCCCAAAAAAACTAATTCAGCCTACCACTGTTTCCAAAGGCTGTCATGTTTATTATGAGGCGAAGTCCTCCCAGATTGCAGTTCCTAGGGCTTCCACTAGATGTCAACAGTCTTTAGAAAGAGTTTCAGGCTTGTTTTTGGAAAAAATGAGCTAGAATTTGTAGTTTTTCTAAATGGCTCCCATTTTGGCTGTAGTGTTTTTATGCGCGTGGATGAGAGCTCGTTCTTTTTTGTTTATCTCCTTTAAAGACAATAACGATTCTCCGTCTTAAATTTTATCATTTATTTACGTATTATAGTACCTGAGGTTTGATTATAAACGTTGTTTGACTTGTTTGGAGAAGTTTATTGGTAACGTTTGGGATTCATTTTGTATGCATTTTGAAGGAGGGAAACCGGTGGATTATTGACTGAAGCGCGCCAGCTAAACTGAGTTTTTGGGGATATAAAGAAGGAATTTATCGAACAAAAGGACCATTTGTGATGTAGCTGGGCCCTTTTGGAGAGCTAACAGAAGAAGATCTTCAAAGGAAAGGCATTTATTACATCGCTATTTCTGACTTTCGTGGCACACCTGCCTGGTTGAAATATGTTTTTCATGCTTTTGTATGCGGGGCGCTGTCCTCAGATAATCGCATGGTGTGCTTTCGCCGTAAAGCCTTTTTGAAATCTAACACAGCGGCTGGATTAACAAGAAGTTAAGCTTTATTTTTATGTATGACACTTGTATTTTCATGAATGTTAAATATTTATGTTTCTGTAATTTGAATTTCGCGCACTGCAACTTCACGGATGTTGTCGAGGTGGGTCGCTAGCGAAACGCCTGCGCCAGAAAGGTTAAAACAGAACTGTGTTACATTCCATCAGGACTGTGTTACATCCCATCAGAAATGTTACATTAAGTCAGAACTGTGTTACATTTCATTAGAACTGTTAAATTAAATCAGAACTGTGTTACATTCCATCAGGACTGTGTTAAATTCCATCAGAACTGTCACATTAAATCATAACTGTGTTACATTCCATCAGGACTGTGTTAAATTCCATCAGAACTGTCACATTAAATCATAACTGTGTTACATTCCATCAGGACTGTGTTACATTCCATCAGGACTGTGTTACATTCCATCAGGACTGTGTTACATTTCATTAGAACTGTTAAATTAAATCAGAACTGTGTTACATTCCATCAGAACTGTTACATTAAATCAGAACTGTGTTACATTCCATCAGGACTGTGTTACATTCCATCAGGACTGTGTTACATTTCATTAGAACTGGTACATTAAATCAGGACTGTGTTAAATTCCATCAGAACTGTCACATTAAATCATAACTGTGTTACATTCCATCAGGACTGTGTTACATTCCATCAGAACTGTGTTACATTCCATCAGAACTGTTACATTAAAGCAGAACTGTGTTACATTCCATCAGAACTGTTATATTAAATCAGAACTGTGTTACATTCCATCAGAACTGTCACATTAAATCATAACTGTGTTACATTCCATCAGGACTGTGTTACATTCCATCAGAATGTAACACAGAAGGTCACAGAGTCACTGTTGAATCCCCTGTCACACAACAAGTCTGTCTGTTTGCTATCTTGATTGGCTGACCTCAGGCCTGTGTAAAGTGGAACAGCAGAGTCAATAGCAAGCAATCACGAGTCAATAGCAAGCAAACCACAGCAACTGATGCATCACACCCCTCTTTATTGGAGGGGACCAGATGAGGTTCAGATGACATACTCTATATTTTGTTTCTGTTCTTGGCATCAACTATTCATTCAGGGTTTAATCTGTTCCACAAGCTTCACATGCTAATCTGTCCGAATGTACCATGAGGCTCCAGGGTGAAGTTTCCCCTAGCTACAGATCTGTGATCAACTTCCCCTCCCCCAATCCTAACCCTAGCCATTAGTTGAGGAAATGCAAAACTGACCCAAGATCAGCATCTAGGGGCAACTTCATCCTACACCGTACCATTAGAGGGGAACTCCTTCAATCCATCTGAAATGCTACAAGAATGTGGCATTACAGAGCAGCATTTGGACAATTTGGAGATGCAGTGGTGTACCATCCTTTACCAGCCATTACTTCTCATTGAATCATGTTGTTTTCAAATGGGAAATGGTCCAGCAGCAGTTTCCAGGGACATTCAGATGTGAGGACAGTAGCTGTCAGGACTGTAACTGTGAGCGCTCTTTGGTCAGTGGGAGATCGTGACTGTACCGTACCCAGGGGTCCTTCCCACTGATTCCTGAGAACCAGATCTCAAAGAACTTCCTGGAATCTTAAGTGTCCCTAACCTTTCCAACCAGCCAACCTGCAAATGTAGGCATACTAAATAGCTAACTGGGATATGAAAACTTATGAAGAAACCAGATTGTATAAGAAACCGATTTTGGGACTTAAAATCAAAAGCTTTTACAACTTTTCTAGCTATTATTTCACATCTCCATCTGCACCAGTTTACACAGCTGATAAACATTGAGAGAAATTAAAGTTTCTCAGCCAAATGGATAGAGAGAGAGAGAGAACGAGGACGAGAGGGGAAGGGGTGTGGTGAGAACAGTATGGTGATTTGAGCATTTACATTTAGATGGATGTGCCATTTTGGAGATGAGGAAACACTTTTTGAAAGAATCTCTTTGCAAAGTCATCCAAAATTAAAAAAAGCTCTTAAATATGTACGGATAAATGAAAGGTTTGAAGGAAGCATGAAGTTTGAAAGACATCACAACAGTTTGAACCTTGCACTTAAAAATGCTAGCCCATCACATTTACTGACATCAATGCAAAATTTGACGATTTCTTCAGTCTTATGTTGAGGCTCTGTGATTTGGTTGGACTATCGGGGTACATTGGTTGTCCCCATAGGAGAACCCTTTTTGATTCCAGGTAGAACCCTTTTTGGTTCCAGGTACTGCAGAACCCTTTTGGGTTACATGTAGAACTCTCTATGGAAAGTGCTCTATATGGAACCAAAAATGTTCTACATGGAACCAAAAATGTTCTACTTGGAACCAAAAATGTTCTACATGGAACCAGAAATGTTCTACTTGGAACCAAAACAGGTTATTCAAAGGGTTCTCCTACGGGGACAGCAGAATAACTGTTTTAGGTTCTCCATAGCAACTTTTTTTTCCAAGAGTGTGTTGTTTTGAGTACCTTGCAACATTTCTAAACCTTTTTGGCCTGGAAAATGTTTTTAATCGAAAGTTCTTGCAGCTCCAACCTGAACACTTTCTTTCTCCGATCAGCACTTTGAAAGAGACACCAGACTATTAGTGGCTAATATACTGTATTGATAGACGGATCAATATACTGCATCCTCCATCACCATGGAGACAATCTCAGTCAAGTTAAAAGTGTAATGAAGTAAGGTTGGTTATAACTGCAGTTTTTAGGACACACTACTGTGCTTTTCGAGTGGTTCTGGTTTACAAATTAGTTTCAATCAGACAGTCTAATCTTTTACTAATAGTTGACCGAAAGGCCGTTTTGATTTTACAATTTCTTATTATCTCACTCAGGAGTTTGATATGCCTGTCTTGTTTCAAGGTGCTCGTATTATTAGTTACCTCTGCCTTTTGTAAACCATGTTTCTATATTCTGTATTCCACATTTCAATAAAACACTAAAGCAATGGCTTTGATGTGTCGAGACAATCTACATATTGTTTTATCTTTTTTTTTTTTGCCAATGAATTATTACTATTATTATTCATGTATCAATAAAAATTATTTCTAATGCTGTGTAAAATACTTTTTCTTTCATTCTTTTTCCAGGATTTGGACCCAGAAGCTCAGAGCGGGATTTAGAGGGAGAGAGAGAGATGTATGCATCAAATGATAACAATCTCCTTACAGCAAAAGGCCTTTTTGTCACTGTTAATCACAGGCGGTGTGCGAGGCTTCACCGAGCGCTTTGCATACTGATGATCCCATCATATTCCACTTTATCAGTTCTTGCGGGAGGGCTCGGTCTGGGAGGCGGCTGTGCGCTATTAGGGATGTGCCTCTGAAACACCTGGTGCTGCCTACCACGATAACTTCAGACGACTCCTTTGTCAACATTAAGGCAAGTGGATCCTCAGATTACGAGAGTAAAAGCGACGATCGAGGAGGAAAAGAGAAAACGATAAGGCCCCTCTTTTACTCTTTCTGGTTTTCCCTGTCACTTTTTTTATCAGGCCTTGAAGAAAAACGCCAACTTGCTCTCCGAAAAATGAAGTTGTACTGCTTGCATATACATTATTTCGGTCGAGGGTGAACCATGTATTACAAATCCTCTGTAAATTGCTTCGAGAGCCATTCATCTTTTCTGTTCTTCCTTACTGTACGCTTTAGATAAAGTTGTATTGATGGTGGGTATTTTAAAAAAGCGGCCCAACTTCAATGATAGATAGGGCTTTTTGTGCCCCCATTCAGACAGGCTCGTGATGAATGGGAGGGTCATTGATTCTGGCATTGGAAACGTGTCCGCAGGTTTCATACATAGTCTCCATGGGCAGCAGCAGCTTACATGTGGTCAGCCCTCATTATTGTTGAGTCATATTTTAGCAACTTCGACAACAAAGTGACTATGTGTTGGTGATTGTAATCTGTGGGTTCATAGTAGGGCTCTAGAAACAAATCTATGTTGGATATTTTGGTTATTTATTGTATTATAGTTGTCATTTACAATTAAAATAATGCTCTTTTAAATCCAGTGGTGCCTTTGTTTTTAAGGTGTCAGAAGTGACCTGAGTTCTGTGGCAGGGATACGGTGTTCATATTAGGACAGCCTCCTAGGGTATGAGTGGGCCAAAACCACTTGCTGGGATTCAAACCAAACAGGATTGCGTAGGTAATCCAGGTAATGGGCCGCATTATCCAGATTTCTGACATGCTGGATGTGCTCATTAGGCTTTACAGAAAAAAAGGAGAGAGCGAGAGGGAGAAAGAGAAAGAGAGAAAGAGAAAGAGAGAAAGAGAACGAGAGAAAGAGAAAGAGAAAGAGAGAAAGAGAAAGAGAAAGAGAGAGAGAGAGAGATAGATAGATAGATATGTACATTAGATAGATAGATAGATAGATATGTACATTAGATAGATAGATAGATATGTACATTAGATAGATAGATAGATAGATATGTACATTAGATAGATAGATAGATAGATATGTACATTAGATAGATAGATAGATATGTACATTAGATAGATAGATAGATAGATAGATAGATAGATAGATAGATAGATAGATAGATAGATAGATAGATAGATAGATAGATAGATAGATAGATAGATAGATAGATAGATAGATAGATAGATAGATAGATATGTACATTAGATAGATAGATAGATATGTACATTAGATAGATAGATAGATATGTACATTAGATAGATAGATAGATATGTACATTAGATAGATAGATAGATATGTACATTAGATAGATAGATAGATAGATAGATATGTACATTAGATAGATAGATAGATATGTACATTAGATAGATAGATATGTACATTAGATAGATAGATAGATATGTACATTAGATAGATAGATAGATATGTACATTAGATAGATAGATAGAGATTCCCAAACCTTCCATAACAAAGCCATCACCTACAGAGAGATGAACCTGGAGAAGAGTCCCCTAAGCAAACTGGTCCTAGGGCTCTGTTCACAAACACAAACACACCCCACAGAGCCCCAGGACAACAGCACAATTAGACCCAACCAAATCATGAGAAAACAAAAAGATAATTACTTGACACATTGGAAAGAATTAACAAAAAAACAGAGCAAACTAGAATGCTATTTGGCCCTAAACAGAGAGTACACAGTGGCAGAATACTTGACCACTGTGACTGACCCAAACTTAAGGAAAGCTTTGACTATGTACAGACTCAGTGAGCATAGCCTTGCTATTGAGAAAGGCCGCCGTAGGCAGACATGGCTCTCAAGAGAAGACAGGCTATGTGCTCACTGCCCACAAAATGAGGTGGAAACTGAGCTGCACTTCCTAACCTCCTGCCCAATGTATGACCATATTAGAGAGACATATTTCCCACAGATTACACAGATCCACAAAGAATTTGAAAACAAATCCAATTTTGATAAACTCCCATATCTACTGGGAGAAATTCCACAGTGTGCCATCACAGCAGCAAGATTTGTGACCTGTTGCCACAAGAAAAGGGCAACCAGTGAAGAACAAACACCATTGTAAATACAACCCATATTTATGCTTATTTATTTTAACTTGTGTGCTTTAACCATTTGTACATTGTTACAACACTGTATATATATAATATAACATTTGTAATGTCTTTATTGTTTTGAAACTTCTGTATGTGTAATGTTTACTGTTAATTTGTATTGTTTATTTCACTTTTGTATAATATCTACCTCACTTGCTTTGGCAATGTTAACACATGTTTCCCATGCCAATAAAGCCCCTTGAATTGAATTGAATTGATAGATAGATAGATAGATAGATAGATAGATAGATAGATAGATAGATAGATAGATAGATAGATAGATAGATAGATAGATAGATAGATAGATAGATAGATAGATAGATAGATAGATATGTACATTAGATAGATAGATAGATATGTACATTAGATAGATAGATAGATATGTACATTAGATAGATAGATAGATATGTACATTAGATAGATAGATAGATATGTACATTAGATAGATAGATAGATAGATAGATAGATAGATATGTACATTAGATAGATAGATAGATATGTACATTAGATAGATAGATATGTACATTAGATAGATAGATAGAGATTCCCAAACCTTCCATAACAAAGCCATCACCTACAGAGAGATGAACCTGGAGAAGAGTCCCCTAAGCAAACTGGTCCTAGGGCTCTGTTCACAAACACAAACACACCCCACAGAGCCCCAGGACAACAGCACAATTAGACCCAACCAAATCATGAGAAAACAAAAAGATAATTACTTGACACATTGGAAAGAATTAACAAAAAAACAGAGCAAACTAGAATGCTATTTGGCCCTAAACAGAGAGTACACAGTGGCAGAATACCTGACCACTGTGACTGACCCAAACTTAAGGAAAGCTTTGACTATGTACAGACTCAGTGAGCATAGCCTTGCTATTGAGAAAGGCCGCCGTAGGCAGACATGGCTCTCAAGAGAAGACAGGCTATGTGCTCACTGCCCACAAAATGAGGTGGAAACTGAGCTGCACTTCCTAACCTCCTGCCCAATGTATGACCATATTAGAGAGACATATTTCCCACAGATTACACAGATCCACAAAGAATTTGAAAACAAATCCAATTTTGATAAACTCCCATATCTACTGGGAGAAATTCCACAGTGTGCCATCACAGCAGCAAGATTTGTGACCTGTTGCCACAAGAAAAGGGCAACCAGTGAAGAACAAACACCATTGTAAATACAACCCATATTTATGCTTATTTATTTTAACTTGTGTGCTTTAACCATTTGTACATTGTTACAACACTGTATATATATAATATAACATTTGTAATGTCTTTATTGTTTTGAAACTTCTGTATGTGTAATGTTTACTGTTAATTTGTATTGTTTATTTCACTTTTGTATAATATCTACCTCACTTGCTTTGGCAATGTTAACACATGTTTCCCATGCCAATAAAGCCCCTTGAATTGAAATTGAATTGATAGATAGATAGATAGATATGTACATTAGATAGATAGATAGAGATAGATAGATAGAGATAGATAGATAGAGATAGATACCGGACTCTAAAGGACATCGCTCTCAAACGCAGCCCCAACACTTCACACAGGAGCAACAGATCAATAGACACCCCACCCAGACCAGCGAGACACCCTCCAAGACCTTCAGCACCCCACCCTGGACCTACACATAGAGGACCCACGCCAAGAGGACCTACATCCAGACCACAGCACCCCCAGACACACCCCCACCCCAACCAATCAACACCCCCCCACATCAACCATGCCCACACCCAATTTAGGCCCCCTCAGATCAGACCTATGCCACTCCTGCCCACCCCATGCACCCCACCCCCGCAGAGAGGGCATCAACATGGAAGTCACACATACGCCCAGGTAGTGAGCGGGCAAACAGGCCCAACCCCCACTCTTACACTCGCCCAAGCCAACGGCATGTACCAGATGCTCAGCAGGCTCTGCTCACACTTACTGGCCTGAGGCCAAACCACGACCAACAACATTGGACACTTTATGGAACAAAAAGCCTTCACTATATCATCCTGGAATATCCAAGGCCTGAGGTCATCTGCCTTTGGCCTAAAGAGCAGGAACCCGGACTTCACCAAAGAAATCGGTAATGCAGACATTGTCATCCTGCAATAAACCTGGTACAGAGGAGACGGACCCACTGGTTGCCCTCTAGGTTACAGAGAGCTGGTAGTCCCATCCACCAAACTACCAGGTGTGAAACAGGGAAGGGACTCAGGGGGAATGCTAATTTGGTATAGAGCAGACCTAACTCACTCCATTAAATTAATCAAAACAGGAACATTTTACATTTGGCTAGAAATTCAAAAGGAAATTATCTTAACAGAGAAAAATGTCCTCCTGTGTGCTACCTATATCCCCCCACTAGAATCCCCATACTTTAATGAAGACAGCTTCTCCATCCTGAAGGAGGAAATCAATCATTTCCAGGCCCAGGGACATGTATTAGTCTGTGGCGACCTAAATGCCAGAACTGGACAAGAACCTGACACCCTCAGCACACAGGGGGACAAACACCTGCCTGCAGGTGACAGCATTCCCTCCCCCATATGCCCCCCTAGGCACAACTATGACAACATAACCAACAAAAACGGGTCACAACTCCTGCAGCTCTGTCGCACGCTGGGTATGTACATAGTCAATGGTAGGCTTCGAGGGGACTCCTATGGTAGGTTCACCTATAGCTCATCTCTTGGCAGTAGCACTGTAGACTACTTTATCACTGACCTCAACCCAGAGTCTCTCAGAGCGTTCACAGTCAGCCCACTGACACCCCTATCAGACCACAGCAAAATCACAGTCTACTTGAACAGAGCAATACTCAATCATGAGGCATCAAAGCCAAAGGAACTGAGTAACATTAAGAAATGCTATAGATGGAAGGAATGCAGTTTGGAAACCTACCAAAACACAATTAGACAACAGCAAATTCAATCCCTTTTAGACAACTTCCTGGGTAAAACGTTCCACTGCAATAGTGAAGGTGTAAACTTGGCAGTAGAAAATCTTAACAGTATATTTGACCTCTCAGCTTCCCTGTCAAATCTAAAAATCTCAAATAGAAAACCAAAGAAAATGAACAACAATGACAAATGGTTTGATGAAGAATGCAAAAATCTAAGAAATAAATTGAGAAACCTGTCCAACCAAAAACATAGAGACCCGGAAAACCTGAGTCTACGCCTTCACTATGGTGAATCACTAAAACAATACAGAAATACACTACGGAAAAAGAAGGAACAGCACGTCAGAAATCAGCTCAATGTAATTGAAGAATCCATAGACTCTAACCACTTCTGGGAAAATTGGAAAACACTAAACAAACAACAACACGAAGAATTATCTATCCAAAATGGAGATGTATGGGTAAACCACTTCTCCAATCTTTTTGGCTCTATAACAAAGAATAAAGAGCAAAAACATATACATGATCAAATACAAATCCTAGAATCAACTATTAAAGACTACCAGAACCCACTGGATTCTCCAATTACCTTGAATGAGTTACAGGACAAAATAAAAACCCTCCAACCCAAAAAGGCCTGTGGTGTTGATGGTATCCTTAATGAAATGATCAAATATACAGACAACAAATTCCAATTGGCTATACTAAAACTCTTTAACATCGTCCTTAGCTCTGGCATCTTCCCCAATATTTGGAACCAAGGACTGATCACCCCAATCCACAAAAGTGGAGACAAATTTGACCCCAATAACTACCGTGGAATATGCGTCAACAGTAACCTTGGGAAAATACTCTGCATTATCATTAACAGCAGACTCGTACATTTCCTCAATGAAAACAATGTACTGAGCAAATGTCAAATTGGCTTTTTACCAAATTACCGTACAACAGACCATGTATTCACCCTACACACCCTAATTGACAACCAAACAAACCAAAACAAAGGCAAAGTCTTCTCATGCTTTGTTGACTTAAAAAAAGCCTTCGACTCAATTTGGCATGAGGGTCTGCTATACAAATTGATGGAAAGTGGTGTTGGGGGTAAAACATACGACATTATAAAATCCATGTACACAAACAACAAGTGTGCGGTTAAAATTGGCAAAAAACACACACATTTCTTCACACAGGGTCGTGGGGTGAGACAGGGATGCAGCTTAAGCCCCACCCTCTTCAACATATATATCAACGAATTGGCGCGGGCACTAGAACAGTCTGCAGCACCCGGCCTCACCCTACTAGACTCTGAAGTCAAATGTCTACTGTTTGCTGATGATCTGGTGCTTCTGTCACCAACCAAGGAGGGCCTACAGCAGCACCTAGATCTTCTGCACAGATTCTGTCAGACCTGGGCCCTGACAGTAAATCTCAGTAAGACCAAAATAATGGTGTTCCAAAAAAGGTCCAGTCGCCAGGACCACAAATTCCATCTAGACACTGTTGCCCTAGAGCACACAAAAAACTATACATACCTCGGCCTAAACATCAGCGCCACAGGTAACTTCCACAAAGCTGTGAACGATCTGAGAGACAAGGCAAGAAGGGCATTCTATGCCATCAAAAGGAACATAAATTTCAACATACCAATTAGGATCTGGCTAAAAATACTTGAATCAGTCATAGAGCCCATTGCCCTTTATGGTTGTGAGGTCTGGGGTCCGCTCACCAACCAAGATTTCACAAAATGGGACAAACACCAAATTGAGACTCTGCATGCAGAATTCTGCAAAAATATCCTCCGTGTACAACGTAGAACACCAAATAATGCATGCAGAGCAGAATTAGGCCGATACCCACTAATTATCAAAATCCAGAAAAGAGCCGTTAAATTCTACAACCACCTAAAAGGAAGCGATTCCCAAACCTTCCATAACAAAGCCATCACCTACAGAGAGATGAACCTGGAGAAGAGTCCCCTAAGCAAGCTGGTCCTAGGGCTCTGTTCACAAACACAAACACACCCCACAGAGCCCCAGGACAACAGCACAATTAGACCCAACCAAATCATGAGAAAACAAAAAGATAATTACTTGACACATTGGAAAGAATTAACAAAAAAACAGAGCAAACTAGAATGCTATTTGGCCCTAAACAGAGAGTACACAGTGGCAGAATACCTGACCACTGTGACTGACCCAAACTTAAGGAAAGCTTTGACTATGTACAGACTCAGTGAGCATAGCCTTGCTATTGAGAAAGGCCGCCGTAGGCAGACATGGCTCTCAAGAGAAGACAGGCTATGTGCTCACTGCCCACAAAATGAGGTGGAAACTGAGCTGCACTTCCTAACCTCCTGCCCAATGTATGACCATATTAGAGAGACATATTTCCCACAGATTACACAGATCCACAAAGAATTTGAAAACAAATCCAATTTTGATAAACTCCCATATCTACTGGGAGAAATTCCACAGTGTGCCATCACAGCAGCAAGATTTGTGACCTGTTGCCACAAGAAAAGGGCAACCAGTGAAGAACAAACACCGTTGTAAATACAACCCATATTTATGCTTATTTATTTTAACTTGTGTGCTTTAACCATTTGTACATTGTTACAACACTGTATATATATAATATAACATTTGTAATGTCTTTATTGTTTTGAAACTTCTGTATGTGTAATGTTTACTGTTAATTTGTATTGTTTATTTCACTTTTGTATAATATCTACCTCACTTGCTTTGGCAATGTTAACACGTTTCCCATGCCAATAAAGCCCCTTGAATTGAATTGAATTGATAGATAGATAGATAGATAGATAGATAGATAGATAGATAGATAGATAGATAGATAGATAGATAGATAGATAGATAGATAGATAGATAGATAGATAGATAGATAGATAGATATGTACATTAGATAGATAGATAGATATGTACATTAGATAGATAGATAGATATGTACATTAGATAGATAGATAGATATGTACATTAGATAGATAGATAGATAGATAGATAGATATGTACATTAGATAGATAGATAGATATGTACATTAGATAGATAGATAGAGATAGATAGAGATAGATAGATAGAGATAGATAGATAGATAGATAGATAGATAGATAGATAGATAGATAGAGATAGATAGATAGATAGATAGATAGATAGATAGATAGATAGATAGATAGATAGATAGATAGATAGATAGATAGATAGATAGATAGATAGATAGATAGATAGATAGATAGATATGTACATTAGATAGATAGATAGATAGATATGTACATTAGATAGATAGATATATATGTACATTAGATAGATAGATAGATATGTACATTAGATAGATAGATAGATAGATAGATAGATAGATAGATAGATAGATAGATAGATAGATAGATAGATAGATAGATAGATAGATAGATAGATAGATAGATAGATAGATAGATAGATAGATAGATAGATAGATAGATAGATAGATAGATAGATAGATGTGGGGAGGCCAGCAGTTATATATCCCCTGAGCGCTAGTAGCCTTTCAGCTTCAGCCTGCTTATTTGATTTTACGTTATTTAACATTACCCCTTCCTTACTGTGAAGGTTCACAGTAGCCTACTAAGATGACCCGGTGAGAGCCACTGACCTGTGACGAAGCAGAGAGCCGGTACAGCCCACTTAACCATTGATTTTCCAAACACTTTTATGGCCATCACCATTCCATGGGTCATAACTCCATGAGAGGGTGACAAGAAGTGACACTACGACAGTAATAAAGCAGGTCAAATGTTAGATGCTTAAAAAATGGGCACATTTATTTCAAAATGGATATCTGTCTATTCAATTCATGAATAGAACCCATAGTAGAGTATAACTTCTTCAATCATTGTGTGGATGTCATTGACAGAATAAATTGTATTAGTGACTTGCATTAGTTCAATTTTGTTCATCGGTATTTCCCACAGTGTTTGGGAGATGTTCTGTTCTGTCTGCACTGATACAGTAAAGCAGGGATCCTCAACTGTACATTCCGATTTTTTATTAAGTGGATGGAAGGAGGGCCGTAACCAGGCCTGGAATTTCGTGATTTTACAGGCAAGGCCATTTGGCCTACACAAGTTACCCAATCTGCTGGGGAACCAATGCCATCTGCTGGGGCACCAAGGCCATCTGCTGGGGCACCAATGCCATCTGCTGGGGCACCAAGGCCATCTGCTGGGGCATCAAGGCCATCTGCTGGGGCACCAATGCCATCTGCTGGGGCACCAATGCCATCTGCTGGGGCACCAAGGCCATCTGCTGGAGCACCAATGCCATCTGCTGGGGCATCAAGGCCATCTGCTGGGGAACCAATGCCATCTGCTGGGGCACCAAGGCCATCTGCTGGGGCACCAATGTCATCTGCTGGGGCACCAAGGCCATCTGCTGGGGCATCAAGGCCATCTGCTGGGGCACCAATGCCATCTGCTGGGGCACCAAGGCCATCTGCTGGAGCACCAAGGCCATCTGCTGGGGCACCAAGGCCATTAACCAAAATAGTCAATTAAATATTGATTAGAAACCCAAAAAACACGACATATTCTGTTGGGATCCATCATCCCACAACCGTCGCAGAGTCTTATTTATTTCTTGCACAGAAGGAAAAGCTAGCTGGCCGGCAGTCCCAAATGGAGGTCGCTATTGAATGTTTTCAACTCTGCAGGAGCTTTGTTTATTTTTTGTTTTATTCCGGGACAATGTGGACCGCCCAGACTATCAATGTAGTAACTGATTGCTTGCAGAGGACTACAGGGGCGAAGTAGCTACTATTAGCAAACAAGTAGAGAACCTACATGAGCTACTAGGGAATCCACACCTGCCTACTTTCTTTTTCTTCCACCCCAGTAGCCGGACGCTGCTCTGGTCTGGTGGAAGTTTTGCCGCCGTGTCGGGTGGCTTTCGATTCGAGATCGGATCCAAAGGTACCTGCGCCTTCATCCTCTGTCTACTTCTCCGGTGGCTTCTACCTTTGTGTTCAGATCCTCCCACCCTCATCAGACCGTGAGGCTGCCTGAGACTCCGGCCCATTCCTCATCCACGATGGATACTACAGCTGGCTCAGGTCCATAGTGCCCGACCGCCCTTCGGTACTTGAGCAGTTTGCGTAACCACTCGAGGCGAAAGAACGCCCAGACCACCTCAGCCATTGCACCAGCCGTCGTCAACGGCAGCACTCTGTGCTACCCAGGAGCACTAGTACAGGACATTACAAAGCTGCTACCGACCGTTCTTTGACAGATGCCGGGATCTGAAGCTGTCGTAGTGCATGTGGGGTCAAACAACATCAGGAGGGCTCGGTACTTCTGAAAATGGATTTTAAAGAACTGATTCCAGCACCGAAAGACTCCAAAAAACGGTCAATCATGTCAGGTCCGGTTCCATTGTTGGGCAGCGGGTGTGAAAGATACAGCAAGCTACTGGCATTACACAAGTGGCAAAAAAATTACTGTAGCTCTGTTGGAATCACTTTTACAGATAACTTGGACACCTTCTGGAAACAGAAGATGCTCTACGGGAATTACGGAGTCCATCCAAATCATCTTGGCTACTGGACTCTGTATACACATTTCAAGGCTGCGTTGAGACAATGACTTATCAATGACCCAAGACCAGCTCAGTTAATTCCTACCAGTCTGTCGCTGAGTTGTTATAATGCTGCATTAAATGTACATTATCCGAGGGGCGTTGGCAGACACAATGTAAGTAACTTAGTTTATGTCCCCCTAACTGCTCTGAATAACCTCTGTTGATCCTACAGCTATTGTATGCAGTAATCATGTGCCTATGAACCAGAGTTATACTGTTAACACTGAGGCGGTGTACCCTAATAGGAAGTCCACCTTGTGCAGCTCACCCTGCACTATCAGCTCCTATATAAATAACATGAACAAGTCTACTTATGATAAGCTTCCCAGTAAAGCATTAAAAACAATCAAGCAACCCAGAAAAGTGCTTAAAAACATCCCATAATATACAGTACATGCGGAAAGTACTCAGATCCCTTAACCTTTTCAACATTTTGTTAGAAGACAGCCTTATTATAAAATTGATTAAATACATGTTTTTCTTCATCAATCTACACACAAAACCGCCAAATGACTAAGAGAATACAGTTTTTGATACATTTACCAAATGTATTAAAAATTTAAAAACAGAAATACCTTATTTACAATAAGTATTCAGACCCTGTGCTTTGAGACTTGAAATTGAGCTCAGGTGCATCTTGTTTCCAATGATCAGCCTTGAGATGTTTTTTGCATGGTTATAACATCTACCAAAAAGACAGTAATGCCAATGGGGGCAGTGTTGCGGTCTATATTCCGAACCACATTCCTGTAAAGCTTAGACAGCATCTCATGTTAAATACTATTGAATCATTATGGCTACAGGTTCATCTGTCTCACCTAAAGCCCATTCTTGTAGGAAGCTGCTATAGACCACTAACAGTGCTAACATACTGTTGAAGTAATATGGCTACAGGTTCATCTGCCTCACCTAAAGCCCTTTCTTGTAGGAAGCTGCTATAGACCACTAACAGTGCTAACATACTGTTGAAGTAATATGGCTACAGGTTCATCTGCCTCACCTAAAGCCCATTCTTGTAGGAAGCTGCTATAGACCACTAACAGTGCTAACATACTGTTGAAGTAATATGGCTACAGATTCATCTGCCTCACCTAAAGCCCAGTATTGTGGGAAGCTGCTATAGACCACTAACAGTGCTAACATACTGTTGAAGTAATATGGCTACAGATTCATCTGCCTCACCTAAAGCCCAGTATTGTGGGAAGCTGCTATAGACCACTAACAGTGCTAACATACTGTTGAAGTAATATGGCTACAGATTCATCTGCCTCACCTAAAGCCCATTCTTGTAGGAAGCTGCTATAGACCACTAACAGTGCTAACATACTGTTGAAGTAATATGGCTACAGATTCATCTGCCTCACCTAAAGCCCATTCTTGTAGGAAGCTGCTATAGACCACTAACAGTGCTAACATACTGTTGAAGTAATATGGCTACAGATTCATCTGCCTCACCTAAAGCCCATTCTTGTAGGAAGCTGCTATAGACCACTAACAGTGCTAACATACTGTTGAAGTAATATGGCTACAGATTCATCTGCCTCACCTAAAGCCCAGTATTGTGGGAAGCTGCTATAGACCACTAACAGTGCTAACAGTCAGTATCTGGATAATATGTGTGAAATGCTTGATAATGTATGCGATGTCAACAGAGAGGTTTAATTCCTGGGTAATTTCAATATTGACTTCCTCTCATCAAGCTGCACACTCAAGAAAAAGCTTCAAACTGTAACCAGAGCCTGCAACCTGGTTCAGGTTATCAGTCAACCTACTGTACCAGGGTAGTTACAAACAGCACAGGAATTAAATCATCAACATGTATTGATCACATCTTTACTAATGCTGCAGAAATGTGCTTTAAAGCAGGATCCAAATCCATAGGATGTAGTGATCACAATATAGTATCCATATCTATGAAAACCAAAGATCCAAAGGCTGGGCCTAATATAGTGTGTAAGAGGTCATACAATACGTTTTGTAATGATTTCTATGTTGAAGATGGAAATAATATTTGCTGGTCTGTGGTGTGTAATGAGGAGCAACCAGACGCTGCACTTGACACATTTCTGAAATTGCTTTTTCCAGTTACTAATAAGCATGCACTCATTAAGAAAATTACTGTAACAACTTTTAAATCCACTTGGATTGATGAAGAATTGAAAAATTGTATGGTTGAGAGGGATGAGGCAAAAGGTATGGCTGTCACGCCCTGACCTTAGAGATCCTTTTTATGTCTCTATTTGCGTTGGTCAGAGTGTGATTTGGGGTGGGTATTCTATGTTCTTTAGTTCTATTATTTGTATTTCTATTTTTTTGGCCGGGTAGGTTTCTCAATCAGGGACAGCTGTCTATCGTTGTCTCTGATTGAGAACCATACTTAGGTAGCCCTTTTTCCACCTGTCTTTGTGGGAGGTTAACTTTGTTTGTGGCACATAGCCCTTTACCTTCACGGTTGTTTTGTATTGTTTATTGTTTTTGTCGGCGTCATGTAAATAAAGGAATATGTACGCTCACCACGCTGCACCTTGGTCCTCTTCATTCGACAGCCGTGACAGAACCTCCCACCACAAAAGGACCAAGCAGCGTGGTAAGGGGGATTCATGGACTTGGGAAATCCTGGACGGTAAAGGACCCTGGAGGCAGGCTGGGGAATATCGTCGTCCCAAGGAGGAGCTGGAGGCAGCAAAGGCGGAACGGCATCGTTACGAGGGAACACGGCTAGCAAGGAAGCCCGAGAGGCAGCCCCCCCAAACATTTTTTAGGGGGGCACACGAGGAGATTGGCTGAGTCAGGTTGGAGACCTGAGCCAACTCCTCGTGCTTACCGTGGCGAGCGTCGTACTGGTCAGGCACCGTGTGATGTGGTGGAGCGCACGGTGTCTCCAGTGCGCGTTCACAGCCCGGTGCGATACATCCCAGCTCCCTGCATCTGCCGGGCTAGGGTGAGCATCCAGCCAGGACGGGTTGTGCCAGCCCTGCTCTCCAGACCTCCAGTGCGCCTCCTCGGCCCAGTATATCCTGCGCCGGCTCTGCGCACTGTGTCTCCGGTACGTCTGCACAGCCCAGTGCGTCCTGTGCCAGCGCCTCGCATTTGCAGGGTCAAGATAACCACCCAGCCAGGACGGGTTGTGCAGGCTCTAAGCTCGAGGCCTCCACGGCCCAGTGTATCCGGTGCCTCTGCCAAGGACAAGGCCTCCTGTATGTCTCTCCAGCCTGGTGAGTCCTGTGCCTGCGCTCAGAACTAAGCCTCCTGTATGTCTCTCCAGCCTGGTGGGCCCTGTGGCAGCTTTACGTACCAGACTGCCCATACGTCTCCTCACTCCAGTGATGATCCATGGCAAGACGCCTCCAGTGATGATCCATGGCATGAAGCCTCCAGTGATGATCCATGGCATGAAGCCTCCAGTGATGATCCATGGCAAGAAGCCTCCAGTGATGATCCATGGCATGAAGCCTCCAGTGATGATCCATGGCACGAAGCCTCCAGTGATGATCCATGGCAAGAAGCCTCCAGTGATGATCCATGGCACGAAGCCTCCAGTGATGATCCATGGCACAAAGCCTCCAGTGATGATCCATGGCAAGAAGCCTCCAGTGATGATCCATGGCAAGAAGCCTCCAGTGATGATCCATGGCTCGAAGCCTCCAGTGAGGAGTCATGGCACGAAGCATCCAGTGACAGCCTCCAGTCCGGAGCCTCCAGCGACGGTCTCCAGTCAGGAGCCTCCAGCGACGTTCTCCAGTCCGGAGCCTCCAGCGACGTTCTCCAGTCCGGAGCCTCCAGCGACGTTCTCCTGTCCGGAGGCTCCAGCGACGTTCTCCAGTCCGGAGCCTCCAGCGACGGTCTCCAGTCCGGAGCCTCCAGGGACGGTCACCAGTCCGGAGCCTCCAGCGACGGTCTCCAGTACAGAGCCTCCAGCGACGTTCTCCAGTCCGGAGCCCCCAGCGACGGTGCTCAGTCCGGGGCCCGCAACGAGGGTGCCCAGTCCGGGGCCCGCAACGAGGGTGCCCAGTACGGTGCCCGCAACGAAATGTAACACATTTATGATTTAATGTAACAGTTCTGATGGAATGTAACAGTTATGATTTAATGTAACAGTTCTGATGGAATGTAACACAGTCCTGATGGAATGTAACTCAGTCCTGATGGAATGTAACAGGTCTGATGGAATGTAACAGTTCTGATGGAATGTAACACAGTCCTGATGAAATGTAGCACAGTCCTGATGGAATATATTACAGTCCTCATGGAATGCAACACATTTCTGTATTAATGTAACTGTTCTTATGGAATGAAACAGTTCTGATGGAATGTAACACAGTTCTGATGGAATGTAACACAGTCCTGATGGAATGTAACACCCTTCTGATTTAATGTAACAATTCTGATGGAATGTAACACAGTCCTGATAGAATGTAACACAGTCCTTATTTAATGTAAAAGTTCTGATGGAAAATAACACAGTTCTGATTTAATGTAACATTTCTGATGGGATGTAACACAGTCCTGATGGAATGTAACACAGTTATGATTTAATGTAACAGTTCTGATGGAATGTGACACTTTGTTGACAGAATGTAACACAGTCCTGATGCATTGAAACACATATCTGATTTAATATAACAGTTCTGATGGAATGTAACACCATCCTGATGGAATATAACACAGTTCTGATTTATTGTAACAGTTCTGATGGAATGTAACACGTTCGTGATGGAATGTAACTCAGTCCTGATGGAATGTAACACAGTTATGATTTAATGTAACAGTTCTGATGGAATGTAACACTGTGTTGACAGAATGTAACACAGTCCTGATGGAATGAAACACAGATCTGATTTAATGTAACAGCTCTGATGGAATGTAACACTGTTCTGATTTAATGTAACATTTCTGATGGGATTTAACTCCATCCTGATGGAATGTAACACAGTTATGATTTAACTTCTCTGGGATATGTGGGACGCTAACGTCCCACTTGGCCAAAAGCCAGTAAAAATGCAGAGCGCCAAATTCAAATAAATTACTATAAAAATCAAACCTTAATGAAATCACACATGAATGACACCAAATTAAAGCTACACTTGTTGTGAATCCAGCCAACATGTCTGATTTCAAAAAAGATTTACGGCGAAAGCACACCAAACGATTATGTTAGGTCAGAGCCAAGTCACAGAAAAACAATTTTTTCCCGCCAAAGAGAGGAGTCACAAAAATCAGAAATTGAGATAGAATTAATCACTAACCTTTGATGATCTTCATCAGATGACACTCATAGGACTTCATGTTACACAATACATGTATGTTTTCTTCGATAAAGTTTATATTTATATCCAAAAATCTTAGTTTACATTGGCCGTTATGTTCAGTAATGTTTTGTCTCGAATACATCCAGTGATTTTGCAGAGAGCTACATCAATTTACAGAAATACTCATAATAAACATTGATAAAAGATACAAGTATTAAACATGGAACTTTAGATAAACTTCTCCTTAATAAAACCGCTGTGTCAGATTTCAAAAAAACTTTACGGAAAAAGCACACCATGCTATAATCTGAGTACGGCGCTCAGAGCCCAAATAAGCCATAAAGATATCCACCATTTTTTGGAGTCAACAGAAGTCAGAAATAGCATTATAAATATTCACTTACCTTTGATGATCTTCATCAAAATGCACTCCCAGGAATCCCAGTTCCACAATAAATATTTGTTTTGTTCCATATAGTCCATCATTTATGTCCAAATACCTTCATTTTGTTCGCGCGTTCAGTCCAGTAATCCACATTCATGACGCGCAGGTCAGACGAAAAGTCAAACAATTCCATTACAGTTCGTAGAAACATGTCAAACGATGTATAGAATCAATCTTTAGGATGTTTTTTAACATAAATCTTCAATAATGTTTCAACCGGAGAATTCCTTTGTCTTCAGAAATGCGATGGAAAGCAGGTCGCTCTCACGTGAGCGTGCATGTTCAGCTTGTGCCAGACACCTGACTCAAAGAGCTCTCATTTCCTCATTCTTCACAGTAGAAGCCTCAAACAAAGTTCTAAAGGCTGTTGACATTTAGTGGTAGCCTTAGGAAGTGCAAAATGACCAATATCCCACTGTGTACTGGATAGGCAAACCTACAAACCTCAGATCTCCCACTTCCTGGTTGGATTTGTTCTCAGGTTTTTGCCTGCCATATGAGTTCTGTTACACTCATAGACAGCATTCAAACAGTTTTAGAAACTTCAGAGTATTTTTTATCCAAATCTACTAATAATATGCATATCTTAGCCTCTGAGCCTGAGTAGCAGGCAGTTTACTCTGGGCACCTTTTCATCCAAGCTACTCAATACTGCCACCCAGCCATAAGAAGATAACAACACACTGACAAGCAATGACTTGTATCAGACTGACCCCTTGTTGCCACTAGACATGACAACATATCTCAAGGGAGATCAAGTGGAATAATAATCAGTCTGTATTTTGCGTCAGCCAACATTGTATAGCACAATTAGACTGACAAATAATTCATGTTAAAATGCGTACTTTTAAAAATGTTAAATGTTTTCTCAACCCTGTTATTTGTATTTACCAATCTGTAGGTGACGGTGAGGGATGCTGTGGCGTAACAACACATGTGGACTACACAATCTCATATTTAGGCGTTAAAGCTACTTGTCTGATGCCAATAAGGGGTGACACTGAAGCTACAGATACGGTGCTGAACCTGTCAAACTTGTGGGTCCATGTCACTACTTATTTTGATGTCATCATTGTTTGTCATCAGCTGTTTTTAAAAGTGTTTCTCTTTTTCTTCTTCCTCTTGGAAAATTCGTCAACATTGATGAGGGGAAATGACCAGATCTGGTCGGTCAGACGCACCCACATGCTCTGTACTGGAGCCTGATGCATTCCCTAAAGTGCAGAGTTACAAACCTTTTGCGACCTTTGTGACGTTGCCGACCTTGTAGAGGACATCCCATTCCCTTTAGCTCGATTGCAACGTACAGGCAAAATTAAACACGCTTATGGAGGTTACCACTGTATTTCTTATAACCTATTAATGGGAGATTACATGCACCTGTGGGCTAAACTAATCTTGATTGTCATGAAAAACCCGCAAGTCGTTTTTACTGGGTCAAGAGATTATGATACCAGACAGCTGGTCTAGATTCTCTACTCCCGCCACCAAATGAAATAACGACTTATCAGGAGCATCGGAAACCGTAAGGCTGATGAATGTACAACTATTCTATGTTTCATTCAAACTTGTTTCCTTAAATAGTAAAACAATAGCCTATAATATATGCCATTGAAAATGACTTTATAGACTACATTGTCATTTCAGAAAAAAATATAGATTATATAACTCAATTATGATTTACTTGATTGTCCAGGGATATTTTCCCTCAGATCTTGATAAGAAATGACCATATCAGACAATGTTATTTTAAAGACCGTTGTATTTAAAGATGCATTATGTAGAAATCGCTCTGCCATTTCCTGGTTACTAATATTCTAATATTTTAGAGAAATGTTGTTTATGTAACAAAACAAGCAAGTATAGATTCATTGTACCATCTAAACGGCTGTGAAATATATTTTCCATAACCAACAATATTGTATTTTCAGCTTTTTGAAGCTAGTGTGCAAAACCGAAAGTAAAAGACACAAAAAAACGAAACTTAGAAACGGGAAGCATAGAACATATCAGATCTACCGCTTCTTAGTCTTGCAATGACAGATCATTTCTATGTGATTTTGGTCGGGTTGCCTCAAAAGTTACATATTGCACCTTTAATAGATTACATAAATTTGAGGCTACACCATCAACATTAGATTTCCAATTATACAATGTGTCGGGTAAATTGCCATAGTAGATTTGTTGTGGTAAACGAGGTGTGTTTGCTGTGTTCTAGTGTACTATACAATATATGTCAGTCCTATTGTTAACACTTTGCCCAGTTGTATTCAAGGTTAGAACTAACTTTCAACGGGTTCAGATGCTTCTATCCTTGACATGCATGTTTGATAACATATCTACAGTGTATCACTTTTTAATGTGTATAGTATTGCTCACTAGGTATTGTCCAATGAATTCTGTAACCACTCCCTCTTCAAATCAGGGTAGATTGGAAAAAGCTGTTCAAAAGAGGACATTGTATTATCAAATCTTGGTACTCCCTGACGAAGGCCAAAGTTTTAAAACTTTGTTTCCATTGAACATGTAACGGATACCCCCGGTACTGCTGCTCATTCTGTTCACCAGTTCCGGAGGTCGATGTCACCGGCCTTCTAGGCTGCACTGAACGGTGTCATTACGCACACCTGGTTCTAATTCCTCACTGATTGTGTTCGTATAAATGTGCCCTTTGTTTCTCCATAGGGCTGTTGATTATTGTTCCCATATCCATTGGTCATGTGAGTACCTATGTGTTGTCTCAGCCTGTGCTGCATGTTTTGTGTGTTATGGGTTCTACGAGGTTAACCCTCGCTCTTTTGTTTGGGTACATCCCAGTGTTTTGTGTTTGTTTTGGGTGTATTAAAAACCCAGGTGATGTATTCCTGTGCCTGTCTCCAAATCCTTTATACCAGCGTGACAGAACATACCATACAAATAAAGGCATTTTAATTATATGAAGAGTGCCTCGGTCCTCTTTTGTTTTTGAGGAAATACTTTATTTCAGTTGTATGGAATGATTGTCATAGTCGCCCTTAGTCTGCTCATCAAGTAGGACATAGTTGTTCTGATGGCAATACCAACCAGAGGGCGAAATGGTCTTGAAAAATGATGGCTGCCATCAAGAATGAAAGAGAACCTCGACATCTGTGTTAGGGAGCATAAATCGCTGGCCAATGTTATTGAGATCAGCTGTGTGGGTGATTGGTGGTTTAACGAGAGATCAGCTGTGTGGGTGATTGGTGGTTTAACGAGAGATCAGCTGCCGATAATCTGGTGGCTTTTCATTTACATTTAAGTCATTTAGCAGACGCTCTTATCCAGAGCGACTTACAAGTACATACATTCATACTTTTTTGTACTGGCCCCCCGTGGGAATCGAACCCACAACCCTGGCGTTGCAAGCGCCATGCTCTACCAACTGAGCCACACGGGACCCATGGTTTTCATGGTTATCATTGGCCCAGTGTGTCTCACTGATGTATCAACGTTTCCCCAGATGGTTCACTGGAAAACAGCAGCCTATGAGCATGTCTTTCTATTCCTGACTGACCGTAGACATACAATTCTTGTATGTACAGTATGACATACAGTACCAGTCAAGTTTGGACACACCTACTCATTCAAAAAAAAAAAAAAAAAAAAAAAAAAAAAAATTATTTTTACAATTTTCTACATTGTAGATTAATAATGAAGACATCAAAACTATGAAATAACACAGAGTCATGTAGTAACCAAAAAAGTGTTTGAAGAATCTTAAATATATTTAGATTTTTTTAAAGTAGCCACCTGTTGCCTTGACAGCTTTGACACTCTTGGCATTCTCTCAACCAGCTTCATGAGGTAGTCACCTGGAATGCATTTCAATTAACAGGTGTGCCTTTTTAAAAGTTAATTTGTGGAATTTCTTTCCTTCTTAATGCGTTCGAGTCAATCGGTTGTGTTGTGACAAGGTAGAGGTGGTATACAGAAGATAGCCCTATTTGGTAAAATACCAAGTCCATATTATGGAAAGAACAGCTCAAATAAGTAAAAAGAAACCACAGTCCATCGTTACTTTAACATACAGTAAGGAGAGTGAGCAAGGTTGTCATGTGGAATGACGCTCCTCTGCATATTTGCTACACAGGAGCCTGATTCGTAATTCTGTACAAGACAAAATGGATGAAAGATTCAGATGTGTAAACATTTGGAGCGACTGTTCCTTTCTTTTTCCGTCTTACTTTAATATAAGATGATGCAACGCCAACGGGATGGAGCCAGTTTAATGGAATTACTAGAGTTCCAGGAAAAAAAGATGAATCGTTTGAAAATAGAGGGAAATTAGCTTCTTGACAACCTGAATTACACCTCTTCCATTAGTGGAGCAGTAATTGAACAATTTATTTCCACAGAAGAGAGTCAGTCCTCTGCTTTGATATATAAAAATGGACGTCGCATGCATTTTATGTTACTAATTACAGGGCTGTCTTAAAATGGACTCCAGTGAATTCTGCCCTGTTCTGTACTAAAAAAAAACAACCAAGCCAATTATAATAGGATACACATGTCAAAGTTATTTTCTCATCATGATAACCTATATGGAATTTGAAATTATACTTTGGGGATTTATTCGCATTTCAAATGCCACCTACAAAGCAGTATAATGTAATATCTTTAAAATCAGTAATACACCCCTTCCACATATATTACCTTTGTCTAAGTATGAAAGATACCTTTGGTATCATGAAAGGGGATCTTCATGATGAACTTGTCTTTGGTTAAATCACTAAGTATTGAAAAGGTTTTTATATCAGTTTTTGGTCACAAGATCTTACAATATGTGTTCTCTGATTTAAGGAAAGAGGAATTATTGCAGGAGCAGATTTTATGTGTGTGTGTGTTTGTGTGTAAGCCTGCGTGCACATGTGAGAGAAAAGAGAGCGAGAGCGTCATTTAAATATTATTTCTGTCCTTCGCTAGAGGACTTCAAATTGATTTACTTGAATTGCCTTTCACAACGTCTCCAATTTCAACCCCATGCAAATATAAAATGAGAGTCATTGGACAAACAGGCACACTGTGCTGCATATTCATTGTGAAGTTTTAATAATGGGGGCATTTACCAGGGGGAAACTAAACAGACCTTACACTTGTCAGCAATGCAATTGAAGTAAATCACCTTGACAACATCAACACATCTGAGCCCCATAAATACAGAGTCATTTTATTTCCTACCTGGAAATGAGCTCTGGCACTTGGTGCTGTCAGAGAGGACGTCTCCTTGTCCCCACCTGCTGCATCTTTATATGGGAATCATTAAAAAAAATATGGATTCAGCAGCTTGCAGTTTGGGAAAAGAAACAGTGTATTGATTTTAGATTTGGCAGGAGAGCCTATGGGCACTTAGCCCTGCGTCTGCTTCCCTCACCATTTGCCTCTGAAAAGGGATTCACTTCAGTCCTCCTGCTGCACCGTACGTTCGCTATGGGCTGGCTGGGGACGAGGTCATGCATCAGCACGACTCTGTAAATCAGACCGGATGAGACGAGGGGCCGCCGCTGCCAGACTAAGGCTTTTAATTGAATATGTATAAGGACCCCACGTTTATTCATTCAATTCACCCGCCGGCGTGGATACTGCGGTGGCGCGTGGATTTGCTGTGGCAGCAGAAGATCAGGAGGGGGTATGAAATGCTCCTGACCCTGTCTCTCCGATCTTCTCTGAGTGAATTGGCTGGAGAAGATTTGATACTGCATTACTGGGTCATTGTGATGAAAATGACCCGATATGTTGAGTAGAGATGATGATGATGATGAAGGGGAGAAATGTAGCGCAGAGAGACTACTACAAGCTTTTACCCTGGGATATTGCGCTCTGCTGTAGGTGGGGTAGGGTGACGTTACTCCTAGACACTGACCTTGGGTCAGTTTTGTATTTCCCCCAGAAATGGTAAGGTTATAATTGGGGGAGGGGAAGCTGACCCCAGAGGAAACTTCACCCTGGCACACTAAGGCATACTGATGAGGCTGTGTCTGAGGGGTCCCTACTCATCTGTCTCAGCTGACCAGAGTCAGAACAACAAACTAATCCAATGGCCTCCTGTTCGATGTCCGTATTGGGACAGCCTCAGTCCTGTTGACACCGAGACAAGTCCTGCTGAGATTGAGGTTGTCCTGATATGGACACCATACTCATGAAAAGCCCCTCCCCTTACAATTCTACCACTGCAGATACATGTGGTGTACTAAGCAATGTCATTTCCTGGTTTCCCTCTCTGGATCTCACTTTACAGCTTAATCTGAAATGGAGGGACACGGGTGAAGATAGAAATGGAAACCACCTGCTTTGGCGCTCACGGTGTTGACAATGATCTTGTTTTAGCCAACTGCAGCATTTGATCTGGGTTCAACGCAGAAGCAGTGCACTGACAGAGTAATCAGAGTCAGAGAGCAGAACAAGTCTAAACGTTTATAGTCTGAAACTCTACTTGTTTTGTGAAACAAACGAAGTTCTTGGCATGTTACATTGGGGCACTTGTTTGAGATAATACATTCATTTTGTGGGAAATTGAACCTGGGGCATTTTGCTAGACAATATAGCACTGCGTCTCAAATGGCACCCTATTGCCTATCCACTTTAGACCAGGACCCATAGAGCTCTGGTCAACCATAGTGCCCTGCATAGGGAACAGGGTGCTATGTGGGATGTACATAGGCCTGTTAGTATTCAAAGGACAACAGAACAACACTGGAGAAAGAAAAGAGAGGAATGACTGTGTTATATTCCATCAGAACTGTTACATTAAATCAGAACTGTGTTAGATTCCATCAGGACTGTGTTAGATTCCATCAGGACTGTGTTATATTCCATCAGGACTGTGTTACATTCCATCAGGACTGTGTTACATTCCATCAGGACTGTGTTACATTCCATCAGGACTGTGTTACATTCCATCAGGACTGTGTTACATTCCATCAGGACTGTGTTACATTCCATCAGGACTGTGTTACATTCCATCAGGACTGTGTTACATTCCATCAGGACTGTGTTAGATTCCATCAGGACTGTGTTATATTCCATCAGAACTGTTACATTAAATAAGAACTGTTATATTCCATCAGGACTGTGTTATATTCCATCAGGACTGTGTTATATTCCATCAGGACTGTGTTATATTCCATCAGGACTGTGTTGCATTCCATCAGGACTGTGTTATATTCCATCAGAACTGTTACATTAAATAATAACTGTTACATTCCATCAGGACTGTGTTATATTCCATCAGGACTGTGTTATATTCCATCAGGACTGTGTTATATTCCATCAGGACTGTGTTACATTCCATCAGGACTGTGTAACATTCCATCAGGACTGGGTTACATTCCATCAGGACTGTGTTATATTCCATCAGAACTGTTACAATAAATCAGAACTGTTACATTCCATCAGGACTGTGTTATATTCCATCAGAACTGTTACAATAAATCAGAACTGTTACATTCCATCAGGACTGTGTTATATTCCATCAGGACTGTGTTATATTCCATCAGGACTGTGTTATATTCCATCAGGACTGTGTTACATTCCATCAGGACTGTGTTACATTCCATCAGGACTGTGTAACATTCCATCAGGACTGTGTTACATTCCATCAGGACTGTGTTACATTCCATCAGGACTGTGTTACATTCCATCAGGACTGTGTAACACTCCATCAGGACTGTGTAACATTCCATCAGGACTGTGTTACATTCCATCAGGACTGTGTAACATTCCATCAGAACTGTGTTACATTCCATCAGAACTGTTACATTAAATAAGAACTGTTACATTCCATCAGAACTGTTAAATTAAATCAGAACTGTGTTACATTCCATCAAGACTGTGCTACATTCCATCAGAACTGTTATGTTCCATCAGGACTGGTACATTAAATCAGATCTGTGGTACATTCCATCAGGACTGTGTTACATTCAATCAGGACTGTGTTACATTCCATCAGGACTGTGTTACATTCCATCAGAACTGTGTTACCTTCCATCAGGACTGTGTTACATTACTTTAGAACTATGTTACATTAAATCAGAACTGCATTACATTACATCAGAACTGTTACATTAAGTCAGAACTGTATTAGAATCCATCAGGACTGTTACATTAAATCAGAACTGCATTACATTCCATCAGAACTGTTATGTTCCATCATGACTGTGTTACATTCCATAAGGAATGTGTTACATTCCATTAGAACTGTAACATCAACTTCTTTGGGATAGGGGGCAGTATTTTCACGTCCGGATGAAAAGCATGCCCAAAGTAAACTGCCTTTGTCTCAGGCCAAGAAGTTAGGGTATGCATATAATTGTTAGATTTAGATAGAAAACACTCTAAAGTTTCTAGAACTGTTAAAATTATGTCTGTGAGTGTAACAGAACTGATATGGCAGGTGAAACCCTGATGACAAACCCTCCCCCCCCCCAAAAGAATTCGGCTCACCATTTTTTTTTTTTTTAAAGTTTATTAGTAACGTTTGGGATTCATTTTGTATGCATTTTGACGGAGCGAAACTGAGTGAAATATTGACTGATGCGCGCCAGCTAAACTGAGTTTTTATGGATATAAAAAAGGACATTATCGAACAAAAGGACCATTTGTGATGTTTCTTGGACATTTTGGAGTGCCAACAGAAGAAGATCTTCAAAGGTAAGGCATGAATTATATCGTTATTTCTGACTTTTGTGTCGCACCTGGCGGTTTGAATTATGAATGTCATGTGTTTGGGGTGTTGTCCTCAGATAATCGCATGGTATGCTTTCGCCGTAAAGCCTTTTTGAAATCTGACACCTTGGCTGGATTAAGCTTTATTTTGACATATTTCATGTGTATTTTCAAGAATGTTAAATATTTACAATTCTGTAGTTTGAATTTTTGCGCCCTGCACTTTCACTGGATGTTGGTCAGGTGGGACGGTAGCGTCCCATCTAGCCTAGGTGATCCGCCCCTTTTTTTTCTTCTTTTTTTTCCCGCCTAAAATGACACACCCAAATCTAACTGCCTGTAACTCAGGCCCTGAAACAAGGATATGCATATTCTTGGTACCGTTTGTGTAAGGGCTATATGAACAATATGGAGAGTGATGGAGTGCTGCATCAGATGACCTGACCTCCACAATCACCTGGCCTCAACCCAATTGAGATGGTTTGGGATGAGTTGGACCACAGAGTGAAGGAAAAGCAACCAACAAGTGCTCAGCATATGTTGGAATTCCTTCAAAACTGTTGGAAAAGCATTCCAGGTGAAGCTGGTTGAGAAACTGCAAAAGTGTGCAAAGCTGTCATAAAGGCAAAGGGTGGCTACTTTGAAGAATCTAGAATCTAAAATATATTTTTATTTGTTTAACACTTATTTTGATTACATGATTCCATATGTGTTAATATTTTTGATATATTCAATGTTATTCTACAATGTAAAGAAAAAACCCTTGAATGAGTAGGTGTTCAAACTTCTGACTGGTACTGTACATGATGGTCTCATTGCTGATGTGCCATTGGATAAAAATCAAAGGTCTCTATGATAACATCTTGCAATGTATTTCAACCCTCTTACAGACTTATCCCATCTGTTTGTGCTGTGACAGAGGCACTGACAAACAGATGTATTGAAAACCTTGAATAAATGCAATTTTTTTTCCACACACTGAGAGTCATGGTGGCCTTTTGATTGAACCAGTGTGTGAGTCTTTATATCTTGCTCTAATCATAACCAACTTCTTGTAACTTATATAAAAGGATATGTAATAACCAGTGAGGTTGGTAGTGGAGTGGAGGAGGTTGGTGGGTGGCCATGTCAAGAGAGTTCTGTAAAGGAACACCACCCGAGGCCTCTGCCCAGTACCATTCAACCATTCTGCTCCATCTAATGTACATTACTGTCACTACAGGTGTCCCCCCGCTGCAGAGGGCATTAGACGCTCACCTCACAGGAGCCTGCTACACTACCAAATAATAAGCCGAAAGTCAACAGAGAGCTTTTACACAGCAGTCAGTCACACAGCACAGAGAGAGCTTTTACATAGAGGTCAGACACAGCACAGAGAACGCTTTTACATAGCAGTCAGTCAGACAGACACAGAACAGAGAGCTTTTACATAGCAGTCAGTCAGACAGACACAGAACAGAGAGCTTTTACATAGCAGTCAGTCAGACACAGCACAGAGTGAGATTTTACACAGAGGTCAGTCAGACACAGCACCCTCAGTTTGTTGCTCTCGTTATTCTGCGTTAAAGGAATGGAATGGAAACGTCCATGTATCTTCATCTACCTGCATACTGACTTGAGTTAGCAAGTACAGCTGATGTTTTTCCGATTGGCTCATGGATCCTCTTCCAAGCTGCCACTCGTGCGGTATACCCCCCTGTGTGTTGACTTGTCATAATGGGATATACCTTGTGTTTTGACTTGTTATAATGGGATATACCCTGTGTTTTGACTTGTTACAATGGGATATACCCTGTGTTTTGACTTGTTATAATGGGATATACCCTGTGTTTTGACTTGTTACAATGGGATATACCCTGTGTTTTGACTTGTTATAATGGGATATACCCTGTGTTTTGACTTGTTACAATGGGATATACCCTGTGTTTTGACTTGTTATAATGGGACACCCTGTGTGTTGACTTGTCATAATGGGATATACCTTGTGTTTTGACTTGTTATAATGGGACACCCTGTGTTTTGATTTGTTATAATGGGATATACCTTGTGTTTTGACTTGTTATAATGGGATATACCTTGTGTTTTGACTTGTTATAATGGGATATACCTTGTGTTTTGACTTGTTATAATGGGATATACCTTGTGTTTTGACTTGTTATAATGGGATATACCTTGTGTTTTGACTTGTTATAATGGGATATACCTTGTGTTTTGATTTGTTATGATGGGATATACCTTGTGTTTTGACTTGTTATAATGGGATATACCCTGTGTTTTGACTTGTTATAATGGGATATACCTTGTGTTTTGACTTGTTATAATGGGATATACCTTGTGTTTTGACTTGTTATAATGGGATATACCTTGTGTTTTGACTTGTTATAATGGGATATACCTTGTGTTTTGATTTGTTATGATGGGATATACCCTGTGTTTTGACTTGTTATAATGGGATATACCTTGTGTTTTGACTTGTTGTAATTAGCACAATACAATTCCCATCAAAATCCTTTGGTTCAGCCGATCTCTGCCATCTTCTGCCTGTAGCTTCCCAACAGATTGGACTACACACTAATATGACCCCTCTGTGATTTGCTCTAGGATACCCAGAAGCCTCACAAGACTAGTCTGAAGGTAGCACGGTACCAGTTTAAAAAATGAATGGAAGTATACACTGAGTGTACAACACCTGCGCTTTCCATGACATACTGTAGACTGACCAGGTGAATCCAGGTGAAAGTTATGATCCCTTATTGATGTAATTTGTTAAATCCACTTTAATCAGTGTAGATGAAGGGGAGGAGACAGGTTAAAGAATGATTTTTAAGCCTTTAGACAATTGACATATGGATTGTGTATGTGTGCCATTCAGAGGGTGAATGGGCAAGACAGATTAATTTAAGTGTTTTCCTTCAACTGCAAATTTATGACTGACTGTCTTGGACACATATAGGAAAAGCAACAAAAACATTGAAAAATTGTTGTTTGCAAGAATCAGGTGCCTCCATTTTGACTCCAATAGAAGAGACTCCATATATATATATATATAAAATGGAGTATACAGTACAAGTCAAAAGTGTGGACACACCTACTCATTCAAGGGTTTGTATTTATTTTTACTATTTTCTACATTATAGAATAATAGTGAAGACATCAAAACTATGAAATAACACATGGAAGAACGTAGTAACCAAAAAAGTGTTTAAAAAATCAAATGATTTCAAATTTGAGATGCTTCAAAGTAGCCACCCTTTGACATGATGACAGCTTTGCACACTCTTGGCATTCTCTCAACCAGCTTCATCAGGTACTCACCTGGAATGCATTTCAATTAACAGGTGTGCCTTGTTAAAAGTTCATTTGTGGAATTACAATCCTTCTTAATGCACTTGAGCCAATCAGTTGTGTTGTGACAAGGTGGTGGTAATAATTCAGAAGATAGCTTTATGTGGTAAAAGACCAAGTCCATATTATGGAAAGAACAGATCAAATAATCAAAGAGAAATGACCGTTCATCATTACTTTAAGACATGAAGGTCAGTCACTGCAAAAAATTTAAAGCACTTTGAAAGTTTCTTCAAGTGCAGTTGCAAAAACAATCTACAGCTATGACAAAACTGGCTCATGAGGACCACCACAGGAAAGGAAGACCCAGAGTTCCCACTGTTGCAGAGGATAAGTTAATTAGAGTTACCAACCTCAGAAATTGCAGCCCAAATAAATGCTTCACAGAGTTCAAGTAAGAGACACATCTCAACATCAACTGTTGAGAGGAGACTGTGTGAATCAGATCATCGTGGTCGAATTGCTGCAAAGAAACCACTACTAAAGAACACCAATAATAGGAAGAGACTTGCTTGGGCCAAGAAACACGAGCAATGGACATTAGATCTGTGGAAATCTGACCTTTGGTCTTATAATTCCAAATTTGAGATATTTGGTTCCAACCGGTGTGGCTGTGAGACATATAGTAGGTGAATGGGTGATCTCCGCATGTGTATTTCCCACCATGAAGCATGGAGGAGAAGGTGTGATTGTGTGGGAGTGCTTTGCTGGTGACAGTGTCTGTGATTTATTTAGAATTTAAGGCACACTTAAAAAGCATGGCTACCACAGCATTCTGCAGTGATACGCCATCCCATCTGTTTTGTGCTTAGTGGGATTATCATTTGTTTTTCAACAGGACAATGACTTAACACACTCCCAGGCTGTGTAAGGGCTATTTGACCAAGAAGGAGAGTGATGGAGTGCTGCATCAGATGACCGGCCTCAACAATCACCCGACCTCAACCCAATTGAGATGGTTTTGGATGATTTGGACCACAGTGAAGGAAAAGCAGCCAACAACTGCTCAGCATATGTGGGAACACCTTAAAGACTGTTGGAAAAGCATTCCAGGTGAAGCTGGTTGAGAGAATGCCAAGAGTGTGCAAAGCTCTCATCAAGTCAAAGGGTGGCTACTTTGAAGAATCTGAAATATTTGTTTAGCACTTCTTTGGTTACCTCATGATTGCATATGTGTTATCTGACTTGCCTAGTTAAATAAAGGTTAAAAAAAATTATTAATAATAATATCCTTATACTTAAAGGGTTCCTAAAATAAAGAAATAGCAAAATGATCCTTGGTATGACCATCTTAAAACTATTCCATATGTTAGCTTATTAGAACCCCCCCCCCCCCCTGAACTGCGTGTGTGTGTGTGTGTGTGTGTGTGTGTGCGTTTGTGTGTGTGCGTGTGCGCGTGCGTGTGTGTATCTAAGCTGGTGAGGTGACAAAGCAGTTACTGCTTTTCAACTCAGCAGATTGGGATATTCAAATGGGTCCCAATAACGTGGCCATGGGGGCCTGGCAGTGACAACCAGCGTGTTTTACCGTCGTCCTCCGCTGCGCTAGATTTCTCGTGGTAATGCCACCTAATCTGCCTTAGCATTTAATTAAAGAGCTGACACTTGTGCCTGGCACAGGTCTGTTAGAACAGTGTAGAACGAGGTTTTTAAAATTAGTCTCGGATCACTGCACACACACACACACACACACACACACACACACACACACACACACACACACATGAACACATAGATTTGGGGACATGCAACAATAGAGGCTGGGATAATGTTTGGTAATGCATGATATTTTAAATCGCCCAGAGAGAGAGAGAGAGAGAAGCAGACCATTACTATCCTACTGAAATGTCCTAACACGCAAGGGACAGCTTGATGTTTACAACAAAGTAATACAGCTGGCACAATGAAAACAAAAGAAGGTTTGTCTCCTCCACATTACTACGAATCAGACAGGGTACGGAGCAGCTCAAGCTTTATCAGCTGAAACATAGTCAGACAGCACATAAAACATTTGCCTCCAGTTAAACAGCAATTATTGTTGTCTGATGGTGGCTTTACTGCTGACAGGAGCAGCATAATCAGAAGCAGCTAGCTAGTAGCTATGTCGTTGGACATAAACATTTATATTCACCCATTTGTTTTAGGGACTTTGTGTGTGGGGGGGGGGGCTGGATGTGTACTTCCCATTATTCACATATCAGCCACGATTTAATAGCAGAGCTGCTTTTTTTCTGTCTGTTGGCTATCCAGGAACATTTCCAAAAAGTAGTTACTGGCCCTGGAATACGGGGACGTCTGGTCACCTTATTGAAAATAATTGTGATGTCTAAAGGACAAGATGGACCAACACAAAAGGTGGCCATGCGCAGTAGATCACCTGCTGGGCCTGGGTGTTGACGAACGGTGGCCATGCGCAGTGGATCACCTGCTGGGCCTGGGTGTTGACGAACGGTGGCCATGCGCAGTGGATCACCTGCTGGGCCTGGGTGTTGACGAACGGTGGCCATGCGCAGTGGATCACCTGCTGGGCCTGGGTGTTGACGAACGGTGGCCATGTGCAGTAGATCACCTGCTGGGCCTGGGTGTTGACGAACGGTGGCCATGCGCAGTGGATCACCTGCTGGGCCTGGGTGTTGACGAACGGTGGCCATGCGCAGTGGATCACCAGCTGGGCCTGGGTGTTGAGGAACGGTGGCCATGTGCAGTGGATCACCTGCTGGGCCTGGGTGTTGACGAACGGTGGCCATGCGCAGTGGATCACCAGCTGGGCCTGGGTGTTGACGAACGGTGGCCATGTGCAGTGGATCACCTGCTGGGCCTGGGTGTTGACGAACGGTGGCCATGCGCAGTGGATCACCAGCTGGGCCTGGGTGTTGACGAACGGTGGCCATGTGCAGTGGATCACCAGCTGGGCCTGGGTGTTGACGAAAGGTGGCCATGCGCAGTGGATCACCTGCTGGGCCTGGGTGTTGACGAACGGTGGCCATGTGCAGTGGATCACCTGCTGGGCCTGGGTGTTGACGAACGGTGGCCATGTGCAGTGGATCACCTGCTGGGCCTGGGTGTTGAGGAACGGTGGCCATGCGCAGTGGATCACCTGCTGGGCCTGGGTGTTGACGAACGGTGGCCATGTGCAGTGGATCACCTGCTGGGCCTGGGTGTTGAGGAACGGTGGCCATGCGCAGTGGATCACCTGCTGGGCCTGGGTGTTGACGAACGGTGGCCATGTGCAGTGGATCACTTGCTGGGCCTGGGTGTTGACGAAGACTGAGTACCAGTATGTTTGTGATAATATTCCAACTCCTTGTCGCGCATTGTCATGACAAACAGATCTGGGACTAGGTTAGATTCAACATGTAGATTCGTCGGGAAATGAACAGGAAATGACAACTGATGTTCCGTGGTCAGGCAATTGCCGCTGCACTACATGATGTACCGAAGGTACATGATATACTGTAGTTACATTATATACTGTAGTTACATTATATACTGTTGGTCCTGACATGATATACTGTAGGTACATGATATACTGTAGTTACATTATATACTGTAGTTACATTATATACTGTTGGTCCTGACATGATATACTGTAGTTACATTATATACTGTAGGTCCTGACATGATATACTGTAGTTACATTATATACTGTTGGTCCTGACATGATATACTGTAGTTACATTATATACTGTAGGTCCTGACATGATATACCGTAGGTACATGATATACTGTAGTTACATTATATACTGTTGGTCCTGACATTATATACTGTAGTTACATGATATACTGTAGGTACATTATATACTGTTGGTCCTGACATGATATACTGTAGGTACATGATATACTGTAGTTACATTATATACTGTAGTTACATTATATACTGTTGGTCCTGACATGATATACTGTAGTTACATTATATACTGTAGGTCCTGACATGATATACCGTAGGTACATGATATACTGTAGTTACATTATATACTGTAGGTCCTGACATGATATACCGTAGGTACATGATATACTGTAGTTACATTATATACTGTTGGTCCTGACATGATATACTGTAGGTACATTATATACCGTAGGTACATTATATACCGTAGGTACATGATATACTGTAGTTACATTATATACTGTAGTTACATGATATACTGTAGGTACATTATATACTGTTGGTCCTGACATGATATACTGTAGTTACATTATATACTGTAGTTACATTATATACTGTAGTTACATTATATACTGTTGGTCCTGACATGATATACTGTAGTTACATTATATACTGTAGTTACATTATATACTGTAGTTACATTATATACTGTAGTTACATTATATACCGTAGGTACATGATATACTGTAGTTACATTATATACTGTTGGTCCTGACATGATATACCGAAGGTACATGATATACTGTAGTTACATGATATACTGTAGTTACATTATATACTGTTGGTACGGTATATACTGTTGGTCCTGACATGATATACCGAAGGTACATGATATACCGTAGGTACATGATATACTGTAGTTACATTATATACTGTTGGTCCTGACATGATATACTGTAGTTACATGATATACTGTAGTTACATGATATACTGTAGTTACATTATATACTGTAGTTACATTATATACTGTTGGTCCTGACATGATATACCGAAGGTACATGATATACTGTAGTTACATGATATACTGTAGTTACATTATATACTGTTGGTCCTGACATGATATACTGTAGTTACATGATATACTGTAGTTACATGATATACTGTAGTTACATGATATACTGTAGTTACATTATGTACTGTTGGTCCTGACATGATATACCGTAGGTACATGATATACTGTAGTTACATTATGTACTGTTGGTCCTGACATGATATACCGAAGGTACATGATATACTGTAGTTACATGATATACTGTAGTTACATTATATACTGTAGTTACATTATATACTGTTGGTCCTGACATGATATACTGTAGGTACATTATATACTGTAGTTACATGATATACTGTAGTTACATGATATACTGTAGTTACATGATATACTGTAGTTACATGATATACTGTAGTTACATGATATACTGTAGGTACATGATATACTGTAGTTACATGATATACTGTAGTTACATTATATACTGTAGTTACATTATATACTGTAGTTACATAATATACTGTAAGTACATAATATACCGTAGTTACATAATATACTGTAGTTACATGATATACTGTAAGTACATAATATACCGTAGTTACATAATATACTGTAGTTACATGATATACTGTAGGTATATGATATACCGTAGGCCCTTACATGATATACTGTAGGTCCGTACATGATATACCATGTTTACATGATATACCGTAGGTACATTATACACTGTAGGTACATGATATACTGTAGGTACATGATATACCGTAGGTACATGATATACCGTAGGTCCGTACATGATATACCATAGTTACATGATATACTGTAGGTACATGATATACCGTTGTTCCATGATATTCTGTAGGTACATGATATTCTGTAGGTACATGATATACCGTAGGTCCTTACATGATATTCTGTAGGTACATGATATACCGTTGTTCCATGATATTCTGTAGGTACATGATATACCGTAGGTACATGATATACCGTAGGTCCGTACATGATATTCTGTAGGTACATGATATTCTGTAGGTACATGATATACCGTAGGTACATGATATACCGTAGGTCCTTACATGATATTCTGTAGGTACATGATATTCTGTAGGTACATGATATACCGTAGGTCCGTACATGATATTCTGTAGGTACATGATATACCGTAGGTCCTTACATGATATTCTGTAGGTAGGATATAGGTAGGATTCTCACCAAGACAGTTGATAACATCGGATCTGACACATAAATCATATGAAGATATAATGATTTAAATTAAGCTACTGTTTGAATCATTTTAAGATGTTATGAATCATATTAAGATACTGTTTGAATCATATTAAGATACTGTTTGAATCATATTAAGATACTGTTTGAATCATATTAAGATACTGTTTGAATCATTTTAAGATACTGTTTGAATCATATTAAGATACTGTTTGAATCATATTAAGATACTGTTTGAATCATTTTAAGATACTGTTTGAATCATATTAAGATACTGTTTGAATCATATTAAGATACTGTTTGAATCATATTAAGATACTGTTTGAATCATATTAAGATGTTATGAATCAAATTAAGATACTGTTTGAATCATATTATGATACTGTTATTAATGCTTTCAATAAAACCCAGATAAGAGAGAGAAAAGAGGCATGGGAAGGCCTTTAGGTGTCCCAGATCTGGCTTGGCAGGCCTTTAATTGTGCCAGACCAGGCTTGGCAGGCTGCATACATTGTTGCACTTGTGTGATTCTTTATCAGGCACAAATTATGAAGCTCCAGCTATTTGCATGGCCAAGGGAATAAGGGAATTAATAACGGCAGACATTAGGAGACATTCATCAAACTAATTCCATAAAGAGGTTTCTCCAAGACCTGGACTAATGGACTCATTAGTCCCACCATTTTACCTTAAATTTCCTCTGACCCTCCTTTCCCTCCTTTCTGACCCCCCTTTCCTACAGTCCAAAGACGTGGTGATGCTGTCAAACACAGCCAAAGTGCTAAGGAGTCATTTATAGCTATTGTATGTCGCAAGGGGTCGCACATTTACTTTCTTAATATAATCCACCACAAAGCAATTAAGAAATTGTGCCCAGAAAAAAGAAAAGTAATACTTTCCTCAATGTGTTTTCTTATTCAATGTACATGTTTCATGATATACTGTATACCAAAAGTACTAAAGTTTTACACTACTACAGATGTCGTTGGGGCCAGCAGCAACAGGATTTTGATTGGATTTATTAGCTTCCCCATGGCGACAGCTAGTCTTACTGGGGTCCGACATATAACGAAAAAGACATTACAGACAAAATACTTTACAATTTACATACAGTACCAGTCAAAAGTTTGTACACACCTACTCATTCAAGGGTTTGTATTTATTTTTACTATTTTCTACATTGTAGAATAATAGTGAAGACATCAAAACTATTAAATAAAACATATGGAATCATGTAGTAACCATAAAAATGTTAAACAAATCAAAATATATTTTATATTTGAGATTCTTCAAAGTAGCCACCCTTTGCCTTGATGACAGCTTTGCACACTCTTGGCATTCTCTCAACCAGCTTCATGAGGTAGTCACCTGGAATGCATTTCAATTAACAGGTGTGCCTTGTTAAAAGTTAATTTGTGCAATTACAATCCTTCTTAATGCGCTTTAGCCAATCAGTTGTGTTGTGACAAGGTAGTGGTAGTATACAGAAGATAGCCCTATTTGGTAAAAGACCAAGTCCATATTATGGAAAGAAAAGCTCAAATAATCAAAGAGAAATTACCATTCATAATTACTTTAAGACATGAAGGTCAGTCAACGCAGAAAATTATATTTTATATTTTATATTCTTCAAAGTAGCCACCCTTTACCTTGATGACAGCGTTGCACTGTCTGTATTGCTGTACTCATTTCCTTTCACAAATTACATTGTGAGTCTTGGTTTTTCATTTCTTTCCACTGAACGGAATGTCAGCTTTTTATGCATGCTGTATTAGATTAGAGGCACTATTTTTAGATGATCCCCAAGGTGTAAGTATTTCAGAGACAACATTGAGAAGTATTGGCAAGTCACCTTGCATCTGATGAAGTTGAGGGAAAACTCTGAGAGAGACTATTAGAGGAGCTTGTTACGCTGTTTTGAAAACAGACCTGTCTTCTACGTACTGAAAAAACATCCTGTCATATAGTATATTAGTTGACTACATCAGTGAGACACACTGGGCCGATTACAACCATCAAAAGCCACCAGATTATCGGTAGCTGATCCCTCGTTAAACCACCAATATGCGCTAAAATCACCCGCACAGCTATTTGCAACCAACATTGGCCAGTGATTTACCGCTCCCTGACTCAGATGTTTAACTTATCTTTTAGTCTTGATGGCAGCCACATTTTTCATGACTATTTCGCCCTCTGGTTGGTATTATCATCAGAACAACTAAATCCTACTTAATGAGCACACTACAGAGGATTTATCTACTGTATTTGACAGTTGAAACACAGTATTTCCTCATTAACCACATAAAATCTACTGTGGCAATTTACTCGACACTTATGAATGGAAATTCATTTTTGTGTTATTATTTTATTGGTTTCAGAGATGGTCATTTCTTATCATGATCGGGGGTAAAATATCACTGGACATTCCATTATTGAAATGTGTAACAAAATCAAGGAAATCGTGATTGAGTTCAATATAATCTATATTTTTTGATCAAATGAAAATATAGTCTATAAAGTTATTTTGAATGACATATATTATTTTATAATTTAAGGTGAAACGTTTGAATGAAATATAGCCATATGACTTCAATATTCTTAAGTATTTTTACACAACGAGAGAACAACTTATTGGCTGGTTTATCCTTCTGTTTGTTTTTGCTGCAATCAAGCTTAGTTTAGTCCACAGGTGCATTTAATCTGCAGTTAGTAGGGTTTTAAGAAATGCAGCAGTAACCTGCAAGATCTCATTCAATTCTAACTGTTTGTTCCAATCGAGACACTATTTCTGGGGTTGTTTCAAAAACCTTCCACCTCCCAAAGAACGACAACAATTTGAATGTCAATTATAATAAAATGAAATAGTTTTTGCTGTGTGTGTCATTGCTTTACCCATCCTTATACTGACTAAATGCTTACATCATTTTGGATTGGTCTTAAAAAAAGTTTTTGGAAAACAGACACTGATAGCATGTTTATTGTGGCCTTTGGTAGCAACTCATGGCTCATTTTGCTCACCGGTTCTACAACAGACAGTGGCCAACATCACTTACAGCAGTATGGTGACTGTGAATTGGCCATGGTCCTTGCACTGTAGGGCTGTTTAACTCATTGGCTGCCAACACATGTCCACAATTCATGGTTGCCATGACACCTCGAGGTCGCCTAGGCAGAGAACTCCTGTTCATTTTGTAAATATTTGTAATAATTAATTTTTTATATGATTTTTCTCTACAAACTTTTTGTTTTATTAATTAACTATTGGTTTAGCTTATTATTATAGACTGAGTAGTTTGAATCCAGCACGTATTCCAGACTGAATTTAGCGCTTGGTTTTGGCTAGCTAGCTAGCTTATGTTAGCTTGCTAGCAGGCAATATTTGGATTAGATTATGCCAACTGTCTGGAGGTTGAGGATGGAGAGTAGACCAAATACAGAGGTGTATAGAGATGACAAATTACCATGAGGACACGACTATAAGGCTACTCCTGAATTACTATTGAAAGTGTAGTGCCTTTCTGTTGCCTCGTGACTACCGTAGCATCACCCAAGTGGGTGCTGTATTTTGGTAGTACTGAACAGTAGTTAGCTAGTCCAGTGGCTAGTACAGAACTCTGACTTCGTTTGACTGAGTCCTACTGCGAATCCACAGACCGCGTGGATGGCGCGACAACGTAATGACAATGTACAGCCTTCTGCCTGCCTGCTCCTGGCTTTCCCCTTTGATAACCTCCTCCCTCTGCTGACCTCACGTTCTCCACATTCAGTCTCTTGAACGTCGATCTACTCAACAAAAATAGTTGTTGTTGCTTTACAGTGCTTTGCGATAAATTATTACATTTAACTTGACCACCAGTGGTTCAATAAGTGATTGCTAGCTGGTATATAAAATGCTTGTTTGGGGTTTAATGTTTTACTCAGTATAGTGTGAATATTGTTTTATGGTCTGAAATAGTAGTGACTTGGAAACATCAAACAAAGCCATTTGGACTATTTCTGTTGACAGAAAATATGAAAGCATGGCTGTGTCGAATTGTCCCATTAGATAATGTTACGTGCTGGAATGCATATGCAGAGTCTGCACTAAAACAAGATGTCTTTTGGCAGCTCTATTTGCTTTGTCTGACAATAGGCAAGGTGGTGTTGATTACACTGCCAGCCCCATGGAAAGAGAGAGGCAGCTAAATATGTCCCTCCTACAGACATTCTCTGCTGCTGCTTCCTGCACACTGAGAGGGATTAGACACAAGTCCCCCTCCAGGCTTTCCACAAAACACCACTGGAAGAGTGTGTTTGTGTGTGTTGTTTTTGTGCTATCTGTGTGTATATGTGTGTACGTGTGTGAACATGCGTATGTTTGTGAGTGTGGGTGTTTGCGCCAGGGCAGCTGTAAGATAAAGAAAGAAAAAGGGTGAGAGATTTGAAAGGTTGTTCTTTGATTGAGAAAAATGTGGGAGGAAGCCTTCTGGTTTCAGCTATTGTTGCTTCTCTTTGTAAGATGGACAATAAAACTGTGTTATTTGGGTGTCAAAGTCACTGGATTCAGATATCCAGGCAGCTTTTGGCCAACTTTATTTATTCAGAATTCTGATTGTATTTCCTCATAATTTGCGGACATGAAATTTGGAGACCCAAGCTATAGGTTCCTGTGGCGCCGAACATACCGAGTTGATTTATGTGCTATAGAATGTTTTAATTATACGCCAGGCTTTTCTATTTAATTATAATTGTAATTTTTTTTGTATCATGTTAAATGTTATTAACTTTCGGCATCCACCGTCAGTAATACTCACATACAGTGTAGTTGTTCCTGAGGGTCATTAGCATTACTGGATCATATTAGGCTAACGTTGGACAGTAATTTAGGACATGTAGCCTATTTTAATCATTACAGAACGCAGACCACACGCAGCAGTTTAAACCTGGAGGCTCCCAAATGGTGCTGAAACTGAGACAAATGTTAATTTATTTACATTGCTTACTTTCATCAATATTCGGAACCCGTTCTTTCCATATATTCTACTTTAGATTGAACGTATCATTATGTATTTCTTGTTAGATATTACTTCACTGTTGGAGCTAGAAACAGAAGCATTTTGCTACACCCGCAATAACATCTGCTGAACACGTGTATGTGACAAATAAAATTTGATTTGAAAATTCTAACTAAAAAGTATACAATATTTAAAGGGAAGGCTTAGGATAAATGCACTGAAAACCTTATTGAAGGAAAACTCCACAAAAAAAATCTGTTGGCCAGCATGTGGGAGAGTTTTCATCAGTTGGATTAAATGTATTCGGTGTCCGCAAGGTAGCCATACCTGTAGAGCGCGTTTACATGTCTGGATAAGGTAAGTCTGAATACCAACTGCGTAGGAAAGGCATGTTTCTCCTTAGTCTGAATCGTCCCCAAGGACCCCAACCATTTTCAGACAAGACGGCGCGACGTCAACTTCATTTTTAGCCCGTATGATGGCGGAGCACTCGTATGCTAGCAAAGTATGATGGCGGAGCACTCGTATGCTAGCAAAGTATGATGGCGGAGCACTCATATGCTAGCAAAGTATGATGGCGGAGCACTCGTATGCTAGCAAAGTATGATGGCGGATCACTCGTATGCTAGCAAAGTATGATGGCGGAGCACTCGTATGCTAGCAAAGTATGATGGCGGATCACTCGTATGCTAGCAAAGTATGATGGCGGATCACTCGTATGCTAGCAAAGTATGATTGCGGAGCACTCGTATGCTAGCAAAGGACAGTAGTGTGTGCAGCTCTCTCCCTCCAACAGTCAAACAGTGAGTTTTGGAGATATCACCAGAGTAATATAACGCGTTACTTCACATTGCTGTAACGTAACACATTGCTTTTACTAGCTACAATGAGTCATATGTAATTCTATTTCAGGTAACACCACCAAAACACTGATCATATGTTTAGACACGTAATGAAAAATCTGGTGATTATTATCTAGCTAGGTAGCTGTAAAGTGAGGTGAATAAGGCAGTCTGACAACTTAGTGCTGATGTACCATTGTCTGTTTACTTAGCCATTAGCGTAGCATACATGGGACGTTGCATGTCATAGTTAATGATGTCCCACACACCCCACTTATAGTTTACTGGAAGGTCACCAAGCACCAGTCTAGTCAACATTCGTGTACGATCAAAGCTTCAGGTGGACTAATGCTGTGAAATTGTCATTGCCTTATAATTGTATGTTTGGTTAGGTCAAGTTTGTCACCACTTCAATCAACAATTTCCTCAACCCTACAATCATTCTCTCCGATTAGCATTCCCAAGCAGAGTTATGCAAAACAATCACAACAAATGGTTATAGGGGCATATTAGTATTTGGGTACATTTGTATTTTCCCAGTCGTCTGTGGCTAGGAATGGGAATAGGAACAACAAAATGGCTCCCTCAAGAATAGATGAAGCAAATTAATATTGTTAGTAAACTTGTGGGGAATCAGTCAGTCGACTTCAAATGAGTAAAAACATTGTTTTGATCAATCCACTAACCATTTTCAGAATTTGCATAAAAGTATTCCTTCCTGATCATTGCTAGAAAAAAAAGGAGGGAAAAGAGAGAATGTGTAGAATGAAGATGAAAGCCTTACTAGCAAACTCAAATGAACAGCGGTCCAGCACAAAGAAAAGATCTGATTAATTAATAAGTGTTTTGTTTCTGTTTAAAACTTTCAAAGGCAGCGGGGGATGCATTGATTTCTATTAGGCGTGAATCAACCTCGTTCACCAGAGTTGACGGCAGTTTGAAAAATGCCCCATCAATATTCATGTTATAGCTCTGCATAGATTACTAAAAGTTCAGAGCTACCTCTTCCGACTGGAGGTAAGAAAATCTAAATGAAAATGTTCTGTTCAGATTTGCCGAGCTCGTATAACTCATCTCGGAGGACTTGACGGAAGATCTGAGAAGGAGGCGGAGGAAAAATTGGATTTCTACTTTCCCTAGGACCTGAGTACCTGAGTTATGTTCTTACCTTGAAATCGTTTGACTGGCAGCTAGGCTTTCTGGTCTTCGGTGTTAAAAGAGGTCAGAGTCGATTTCTCCCTCGCTCAGCTGTGGAACTTGGAACTGGTTCAATAGCACCTGGATTGATGTAGGGTACCGCCACTGTCCAAACACATTGAAGTCCTTGTAGGTATGAATTGGAATTGGAAAGAGGCTAAGGGGTTGTAATACATTAGAGGGTGGCTCTTCAAAAAATGAATCATTCTGTTTTTAGATTGGAGGACATGTATCTACACAGTGGTGCGCATTGCTCTTTACATGTCATAAATGCAAACCTGTGAGTCTGCAATATTGCTGAAATAAATGTAAACTTTGGCATATATCACCCCTGGCTCATTGTTTTGTGAAGAAGACACTCAACATTTTTTGGAGGGTTTTCGATAACTTAGCTATCCTTGAGTTTCCCCCAGGGGGTTGATATGTTAGCTATCTCTGAGTTTCCCCAGGGAGTTGATATGTTAGCTATCTCTGAGTTTCCCCAGGGAGTTGATATGTTAGCTATCTCTGAGTTTCCCCCAGGGGGTTGATATGTTAGCTATCTCTGACTTTCCCCAGGGGGTTGATATGTTAGCTATCTCTGACTTTCCCCAGGGAGTTGATATGTTAGCTATCTCTGACTTTCCCCAGGGAGTTGATATGTTAGCTATCCTTGAGTTTCCTCCAGGGAGTTGATATGTTATCTATCTCTGAGTTTCCCCAGGGAGTTGATATGTTATCTATCCTTGAGTTTCCTCCAGGGGGTTGATATGTTAGCTATCTCTGACTTTCCCCAGGGAGTTGATATGTTATCTATCCTTGAGTTTCCTCCAGGGAGTTGATATGTTAGCTATCTCTGAGTTTCCCCAGGAGGTTGATATGTTATCTATCTCTGAGTTTCCCCAGGAGGTTGATATGTTATCTATCTCTGAGTTTCCCCAGGAGGTTGATATGTTATCTATCTCTGAGTTTCCCCAGGAGGTTGATATGTTATCTATCTCTGAGTTTCCCCAGGGGGTTGATATGTTAGCTTTCTCTGTGTTTCCTCCAGTGGGTTGATATGTTAGCTATCCTTGAGTTTTGCCCAGGGGGTTGCTTGGTAAGTAAACAGCATTTGAAAAAATGTCAGCGTGTAAATCTGCCATAATAACATGAAATGCATATTGAGGAGGGCTTCGTGTGATTCTCAAGGGTGTGCTAAAAGCAGACAGAGCTCTCTCCAAAAGAGCAGCACGTTGTTTGTCACTAGAATTGAGAACATGAGCTGTTACAGTATTATTTCATTGAACCTTAACATAATTAAACATGTTTTTCATGTTGAAATTAAGATTTATTTTGCAAGAGAGACCGTTGGAGAGTTAAAATTGAAACTTCATCAAGTAAAACACGCCAGACATTGTATCCTGACATTTTTAGATTCGCTTTTGTTTTAGCTAATTAGCTGTTAAGCATACCAGCATGGTATTAATATTATTCAACGTTTATTGACAAGCTGGTTGGTTGGGTTTAGCAGAGCTGTCTTGTGGTTGTATGTCCATAAAGTAGTGTTTAAGCTGAGATGTAGTGAGCATTCAAATAGAATACCAAGAGCACGTGTAGTTCAGGATGGCTGAAAGCTTTTGACAACCAGATGTGGAGAGAGAGAGAGAGAGAGAGAGAGAGAGAGAGAGAGAGAGAGAGAGAGAGAGAGAGAGAGAGAGAGAGAGAGAGAGAGAGAGAGAGAGAGAGAGAGAGAGAGAGAGAGAGAGAGAGAGAGAGAGAGAGAGAGAGAGAGAGAGAGAGAGAGAGAGAGAGAGAGAGAGAGAGAGAGAGAGAGAGAGAGAGAGAGAGAGAGAGAGAGAGAGAGAGAGAGAGAGAGAGAGAGAGAGAGAGAGAGAGAGAGAGAGAGAGAGAGAGAGAGAGAGAGAGAGAGAGAGAGAGAGAGAGAGAGAGACAGACAGACAGACAGACAGACAGACAGACAGACAGACAGACAGACAGACAGACAGACAGACAGACAGACAGACAGACAGACAGACAGACAGACAGACAGACAGACAGACAGACAGACAGACAGACAGACAGACAGACAGACAGACAGACAGACAGACAGACAGACAGACAGACAGACAGACAGACAGACAGACAGACAGACAGACAGACAGACAGACGTCGTGCCCTCTTCGCGATTGAATATTCAAACATACAATCTACTTGCAGTGAGGCTGCTCAACAGCTACATCATACCAGTCATCCAACAGATTCCCATTCAGAGCGACATACTTAAGCTTCCAGGGTCAATGCCCTGCTCAAGGGCATGTTGACCGATCTACCACCAGGCCAAAAAACGTGAACCCGAACCCTCCAAGATCCCCCCCACAGTTCCCTAACAGCTGTCCCTCAACCATTCAAGACCCCTCCCACAGTCCCCCCCAAGAAGAAAAATAAATAATACAATTAATTCCATTCTCCATGAACCCCCCAATGCACCAACAACGAAGAGAATGTACTAAAGAGAAAAAGGGAAAAGACAGAAGAAAACAGCAAAAAAGTAATAAAACAAAATAATCAATTTAAAACAAAGAACATCAAGGACAACTAAAATCATAACAGCAATGCCAACTGTATATGTTTGTGTGCATGTCTGGCACTATTACATGTATGTGTGTGTTCTTGTATGTGTTTATTTGAATGAGAGTGTGTGTATATGCATGTGTACAAACACCTGCACGGCATCAGCCTCAGGCAAACCGGCTGTCACAACTTCCGCCGAAGTCGGTTCCTCTCCTTGTTCGGGTGGCGTTCGGTGGATGACGTCACCGGTCTTCTAGCCATCGCCGATCCACCTTTCATTTTTCATTTGTTTTGTCTTGTTTTCCCACACACCTGGTTTACATTCCCTCATTACTTGTCGTGTATTTAACCCTCTGTTCCCCCCATGTCTGTGTGTGAAATTGTTTTTTGTCAGGTTGGTACGCTTCCGGCTGGTGTACGCCGGGTTTTGTTTTCGTACCCGTGCTTTGTGGCAGCCGGTACTTTGTACTTGGTTGTGTGTACTTTGTGCTGCCTCACTTGTTCTTTGGGCATTTGTTTTAAATATTGCCTGAGTAAAGTGCTTTGTCGACTCATCTCTGCTCTCCTGCGCCTGACTTCCATGCACCAGCTACACCCACCCCTTGACAGAATTTCACACCCACAATATGGAGTCAGCAGGAACAGGTGCCCCTGGTATAGGGCTCGAGGAGCGTGTGCCGGGAGCACGCGGCGATGCTCCACCATCTCGGCGCCGCCATGGACAGCGTCTTCCAAACCATGGACCGCTGGGAGAGACAGGGATTTCCTCCAGTGCCTCCACCAGCACAACCAGGGTCTCTACTACTCGCCCCCCCTGCACCCGGTCCCAGTGGGATTCGTCTCGCCCTTCCCCGGGAGTATGATGGGACGGCTGCACACTGCCAGGGTTTCCTGTTACAGCTAGACCTCTACCTGGCAACCGTCCACCCGGCTCCTTCGGGCCGGGAGAAGGTATCCGCCCTCGTCTCATGCCTCTCGGGGAAAGCCCTGGAGTGGGCCAACGCCGTGTGGGGAGAAGGAGATGTGGCGCTGGACCATTTCGAGGATTTCACCGCCACTTCCGGGCAGTCTTCGACCGCCCGCACGAGAGTAGAGCGGCGGGTGAACGTCTCTTCCATCTGAGGCAGGGGACGAGGAGCGCCCAGGAGTTCGCCATGGATTTTCGGACCCTGGCCACCGGCGCGGGATGGAACGACAGGGCCCTGATTGACCACTATCGCTGCAGTTTGCGCGAGGACGTCCATCGGGAGTTGGCCAGCAGGGACAACACCCTCACCTTCGACCGGCTGGTGGACCTGTCCATTCGGTTGGATAACCTGCTGGCTACCCGTGGATGTTTAGATCGGGGTCTGTCAGTTCCATCCCCCAGCACCACCACTCCGATGCCCATGGTGCTGGGAGGTGCTGCACTCAGGGAGACCGGAGGACGTTTCGTCTTGTGCACCATCTGTGGCCGCAGAGGTCACACTGCCGGTCGGTGCCTTGTTGGTTCCTCTGGGGGTCAAGGCAGCAGGCAGGGCACTCCGGCTGCCACAAAGCACGGGTACGAAAACAAAACCCGGCGTACACCAGCCGGAAGCGTACCAACCTGACAAAAAACTATTTCACACACAGACATGGGGGGAACAGAGGGTTAAATAAGGAAGTCTCGAGGTATTGCTCACCTGAGGTAGAGTACCTTATGATAAGCTATAGACCACACTATCTACCAAGAGAGTTCTCATCTATATTATTTGTAACTGTCTATTTACCACCACAGACCAGTGCTGGCACTAAGACTGCACTCAACCAACTCTATAAGGCCATAAGCAAACAAGAAAAGGCTCACCTAGAAGCGGCGCTCCTAGTGGCCGGGGACTTTAATGCAGGCAAACTTAAATAAGTTTTACCAAATTTTCATTTGGTAAATTGTCACATGTGGAGAAAGGAGAAAAAAAACTCTACACCAGCTCTCCCCCGCCCTCCATTTGGCAAATATGACCATAATTCCATCCTCCTGTTTCCTGCTTACAAGCAAAAACTAAAGCAGGAAGTACCAGTGCCTCGCTCAATACGAAAGTGGTCCGATGATGCTACGCTACAGGACTGTTTTGCTAGCACAGACTGGAATATGTTCCGGAATTCATCCAATGGCATTGGAGTATACCACCTCAGTCATCGGCTTCATCAATAAGTGCATCGACGACGCCGTCCCCACAGTGACTGTACGTACATATCCCAACCAGAAGCCATGGATTACAGACAACATCCGGCATCGAGCTAAAGGCTAGAGCTACCGCTTTCAAGGAGCGGGACACTTATCCGGACGTCTATTGGAAATCCCGCTATGCCCTCAGACGAACCATCAAACAAGCAATGTGTCAATACAGCATTAACCTTTCTAGGACACACGTTCCGCTAGCGGAACCCCCCCCACAACATTCCGCTGAAAAGGCAGCGCGGGAAATTCAAAAATATTTTTCCGAAATATGTAACTTTCACACATTAACAAGTCCAATACAGCAAATGAAAAATAAACATCTTGTTAATCTACCCATCGTGTCCGATTTTAAAAAATGCTTTACAGCGAAAACACAACATATGATTACGTTAGATCACCGCCAAGTTCAAAAACAAGCAAGAATTTTGAGTTTTTGTAAAAAGACTCCCAGTTCAAAATCAGTCTGTTGGCGCGATGAAGCGGACGTGCGCTTACTAATTTTACTTTCTATTGAACATACTTCTTTCCGTATGAACTATTATAGTTTATTTACATTTTAGCATACCTGAGGATTAAATAGACACGTGGGTTTGACTTTTTTGAACAAAGTTTAGCGGTAGCTTTTTGGACTCCTTTGTCTGCGTGTTGAACGAGTGGATTACTGAAATCGACGGCGCCAACTAAACAAACTTTTTGGGATATAAAGAAGGACTTTATCTAACAAAACGACCATTCATGTTGTAACTGGGACCATTGGGATTGCAAACGGAGGAAGATTTTCAAAATTAAGTGCTGGTTGAAAAATATGTTGATGTGGGGCGCCGTCCTCAAACAATTGCATGGTATGCTTTCGCTGTAAAGCCTATTGTAAATCGGACAGCGCAGTTAGATTAATATTAGACATTGTGCACCAGCTGTTATTGACAAAAAGACACACCCCCACCCCTCATCTTACCAGCGTCTCTGTTCTGCCGATGCATTGAAAATCCCTCAGACATACGGAAGTGGATGGCGGTAATTTTTTACATTTTAAACTCAGACAAAACAGAGATGCTAGTTCTAGGTTCCAAGAAACAAAGAGATCTTCTGTCTCAAATAAAACTGTGAAGGACCTCAGCTTTACTGTGGACCCTGATCTCTCTTTTGACGAACATATCAAGACTCTTTCAAGGACATCTTTTTTCCATCTACATAACGTTGCAAAAATCTGAAACTTTCTGTCCTTTCTGTCCTAAAGGATACAGAAAAATTGATTTTTCGCCTGCCAAATCAGTTCTGTTATACTCACAGACATTATTTTAACAGTTTTAGAAACTTCCGAGTGTTGTCTATCAAAATCTACCAATTATATGCATATCCTAGCTTCTGGGCCTGAGTAACAGGCAGTTTACTTGGGCATGCTTTTCATCCGGACGTGAAAATACTGCCCCCTATCCCTAAGAAGTTTTAAAGGTAAAACCTTCTTCCAGTTCGTGGTGAGTAATCCCAGTTCTGCACGCCCTGATCTGTTTCACCTGTCCCTGTGATTGTCTCTACCTCCTCCAGGTGTCGCTTATTTTCCCCAGTGTATTTATCCCTGTGTTTGCTGTCTCTCTGTGCCGGTTCGTCTGGTATGTTTTCGGTACCTATTGGACTCTGAACTGGTTTTGACCTTTTGCCTGTACACAACCATTCTCTTGTCTACCCCTTTTTGGATTAATAAACAGTGTAAGACTCCAACCATCTGCCTCCTGTGTCTGCATCTGGGTCTCGCCTTGTGCCTTGATAAGTTCTGATGTCCAGAAGTTATTTTCGGTCATAAGAGATGGTAGCAGCAAACTTTATGTACAACACAAGTTAAAAAATAAGTTACAAACAACGCAAAAAAATACCTAACAAAATAACACAATTGGTTACGGGCATGTAAAACGTCAGCCATCCTCTTCGGCGCCATTTAAGGACTCAAGCATGTGCCTTAGGACTCAAGTTTGCTTTATATGTGATCAGGAGGCATAGGCTTAGACCGCTAGTTTGAGCCTTTTTAAATGGTATTAACAGATCAATGATGTGCTTTGATAGTGCAGCATATTTCAGCACATGTACAGTATCAGAGGGTTGCCAGATCTTATTATCATCCCGTCTTATCCGCAGAGCCTCCCTTCCTCCGAGGGTTGCCAGATCATGTTATTATCACCCAGTCCTATCTGCCGAGCCTCCCTTCGGAGCTAATTAGACCTAGCCTCGGGGGGTGGGGGTAACCCCGTCTGGCCGCTTTACGACCCTAACAGGGAGCCAAGCACCTGGGCAGAGCGAACGTGGGATTGTGGGAAAATGGCGTGCTGAAATCGGGATATTGGCGGTGATGAAAGCTCCTCTATATGACTCTCTGGGGTAGCCTAACAATGGAATATTATAGCCCATCAATAATCCATCACCATAGAGAGAGAGCGGCTCCACCCTGTCACCCTGCACCCACCTCTGTTTACACTCAAGAAAAAAAGAGGCTCAAAGCTCCAAAACAGTAGATGGCTAATAGAGGGAAGATTTTCACTGACGCATCGGAAATGTTTACACAAGCACGTTCAGGGGCCTGCGAGAGACAATGAATGTTGCTGTTCAGGATGAATAATGTATGAACTAAGATAAGTTGGATTTAGTTTGTGAAGGAATGCCAGAGACAAAGTCAAATAAATGAATTCGTACTGTCACGTTAATCAAAATATTGTGCATTGTTAAAAGTAATTGACTAGACAATTCAACAATCCTATAAATCTCATGAGTCTAAAACTCCCCCTCTCTTGTCCTGTCATCATCAAATCCCTTATTTACGGCCCACAAGACAAGACGTCCCCAACAGCTCAGAGCTAATGGGCTGAAATATACAGCTCTACCTTGCAGCTCTCTTCCACGTCTTCTTAGTTTTCTTCTCTCCATACCCACACGGGACCCAGTACTACTCTCTCTGTTCTCCTGTGTTCTCTTCCTCTCCTCCTACCATCTATGTTCTCTTGTGTTCTCTTCCTCTCCTGCTACCGTCTCTGTTCTCTTCCTCTCCTCCTACCATCTCTGTTCTCTTGTGTTCTCTTCCTCTCCTGCTACCATCTCTGTTCTTTTGTGTTCTCTTCCTCTCCTCCTACCATCTGTTCTCTTGTGTTCTCTTCCTCTCCTCCTACCATCTCTGTTATTTTGTGTTCTCTTCCTCTCCTCCTACCATCTATGTTCTCTTGTGTTCTCTTCCTCTCCTCCTACCATCTCTGTTCTCTTGTGTTCTCTTCCTCTCCTCCTACCATCTCTGTTCTCTTGTGTTCTCTTCCTCTCCTCCTACCATCTATGTTCTCTTGTGTTCTCTTCCTCTCCTGCTACCGTCTCTGTTCTCTTCCTCTCCTCCTACCATCTCTGTTCTCTTGTGTTCTCTTCCTCTCCTCCTACCATCTCTGTTCTCTTCCTCTCCTCCTACCATCTCTGTTCTCTTGTGTTCTCTTCCTCTCCTCCTACCATCTATGTTCTCTTGTGTTCTCTTCCTCTCCTCCTACCATCTATGTTCTCTTGTGTTCTCTTCCTCTCCTCCTACCATCTCTGTTCTCTTCCTCTCCTCCTACCATCTCTGTTCTCTTGTGTTCTCTTCCTCTCCTCCTACCATCTCTGTTCTCTTGTGTTCTCTTCCTCTCCTCCTACCATCTCTGTTCTCTTGTGTTCTCTTCCTCTCCTCCTACCATCTATGTTCTCTTGTGTTCTCTTCCTCTCCTCCTACCATCTCTGTTCTCTTGTGTTCTCTTCCTCTCCTCCTACCATCTATGTTCTCTTGTGTTCTCTTCCTCTCCTCCTACCATCTCTGTTCTCTTGTGTTCTCTTCCTCTCCTCCTACCATCTCTGTTCTCTTGTGTTCTGTTCCTCTCCTCCTACCATCTCTGTTCTTTTCCTCTCCTCCTACCATCTATGTTCTCTTCCTCTCCTCCTACCATCTCTGTTCTCTTGTGTTCTGTTCCTCTCCTCCTACCATCTCTGTTCTCTTGTGTTCTCTTCCTCTCCTCCTACCATCTCGGTTCTCTTGTGTTCTGTTCCTCTCCTCCTACCATCTCTGTTCTCTTGTGTTCTCTTCCTCTCCTCCTACCATCTCGGTTCTCTTGTGTTCTCTTCCTCTCCTGCTACCGTCTCTGTTCTCTTCCTCTCCTCCTACCATCTCTGTTCTCTTGTGTTCTCTTCCTCTCCTCCTACCATCTCGGTTCTCTTGTGTTCTCTTCCTCTCCTCCTACCATCTCTGTTCTTTTCCTCTCCTCCTACCATCTATGTTCTCTTCCTCTCCTCCTACCATCTCTGTTCTTTTCCTCTCCTCCTACCATCTATGTTCTCTTCCTCTCCTCCTACCATCTCTGTTCTCTTGTGTTCTCTTCCTCTCCTCCTACCATCTCTGTTCTCTTGTGTTCTCTTCCTCTCCTCCTACCATCTCGGTTCTCTTGTGTTCTCTTCCTCTCATCCTACCATCTCTGTTCTTTTCCTCTCCTCCTACCATCTATGTTCTCTTCCTCTCCTCCTACCATCTCTATTCTCTTGTGTTCTCTTCCTCTCCTCCTACCATCTCTGTTCTCTTGTGTTCTCTTCCTCTCCTCCTCCCATCTCGGTTCTCTTCCTCTCCTCCTACCATCTCTGTTCTTTTCCTCTCCTCCTACCATCTATGTTCTCTTCCTCTCCTCCTACCATCTCTGTTCTCTTGTGTTCTGTTCCTCTCCTCCTACCATCTATGTTCTCTTCCTCTCCTCCTACCATCTCTGTTCTCTTGTGTTCTCTTCCTCTCCTCCTACCATCTATGTTCTCTTGTGTTCTCTTCCTCTCCTCCTACCATCTCTGTTCTCTTGTGTTCTGTTCCTCTCCTCCTACCGTCTCTTATTTCACCTCCGTTCCCCCTTCTCTCCTCTTTTCCCTCCTCCCATCCCGCCTGCTATTTTGCTGTCATATTCCAGTCCTGCAGAGGGTGCTTGTGTGATTCTCCATCCAGGCATCCACACATCCATCAGCATTAGTGCCTAGTGCTGACTCCACGCCAAGTACAGGAAGATAGAGGCAGCATGACGGAGTGGCTCTATCGTTCACATCACACAGGAATATGAACACGTTCAGTAATACTGGCCGGTAGATCTTTCATATTGTGAACTAATTCAAGTGATTTTTGTTTAGGATAATTCATCTTCATGCCTGGACTGTGTTGGTGCAAGCACGCCTCATCATCAATGCCTATGACCCTGTTTTCAGTGTGTCACAGCCTATCTTGTTGCATTTTAACACATCAGGCTGGTTATACTTGGATCACTCTAAACATGATAGGACATTAGCGTGGCGTGCTTTCAGTAATTTGAGAAAATGTCTGTGTGCGCCTTGTACAGTGATGAGCTATATTTCCTCTGCTTGGAATATAAACAGATTGGGGAGATTTGTCCTGCCTACACCGCAATGACTGTAAACAGTAACAGTGCTGTGTTCTTCTCGACTGAGGTACATGAACGAATAATCATCCCAATCATTATTTTACAGAATCAGCTATCAGAAGCATAACACTGTTTGCTTTGGAAATACACAGTACAGTGTATATATATAGTACGCAGTACTACTTCTAGACTGTGTTACTAAAAAGGTCAAGTGTTCCTTTGCAGCAGGGTTTACTGCCCATTCAGAGCAGTGGTAGATGACTTTTAGGCAAATTTAGGCAAATGAAGAATGAGGAATCCACATGCCTGGTGATAATTGAAAAATAAATATCTTAGAAAACTATTTCAGGTCAAAATAGTACATCTACAATTTACAACAGAAGAAAGAGTGAGAAACTTGTAAGGCAAACTTGTTATTTGGGGAGTCTAAATTGAGTTGCTCGCAAGATGGAGAAGGAATTTAACAAAATTGTGCGAAGAGCTTTTCAAAGACATGATAATTGAGTGTAAAAGGGTGATGGCAACATCGTAGGGTTTTTCTTTTTTGTCTTTGAGGAGCTGTTGAGAGCCTGTAGTAAAAAAAACAAGAGCACATGGATAGTAAGCATCTCTCTGTTTATCCCGTCTTAAAGCTCAACAAAGACCAGACACTTAGAGACCAGATACAGGGCCGGCTATAGTGTTTTGGGGGCCCTAAGCAAGATTTGGCAAAACATTTTAGTGGCCCACCTCTTGACAGTGGAGATTATTTTTTTTAAGCTAATTTCCTGCCATGACAAATGCAATGTTCATGGGACATGTGAGTGAGAGTGACCAACAAAATCAGCGGGGGCCCCCTGGCGATCAGGGCACCTGGGCGAGTGCCTTGCTTGCCTGGTCAATAATTTGGCCATGATTACAACAAGATCTATATAGCTGGCTAGACTAACTTACTGAGCAATCTATAACATATTAGCTGACATGGGCTAATTGAGTGACTGTCAGTGACTACCAAATATTGAAATTGCACGTTGTGTATTCTGCCACCCTAACTCTCGACAGGAAGTTGAGACTGAATTCCTGGCCAGACTGAATTCCTGGATGGGGGCCACCTAGCGGCCGTGGGGGCCCGTGGGGGTCCGAGCCGGCACTGACCAGATACATAGAAGACCTGATACACTCAGTGTCTTATTAACTTTAGAGACCTGTTGATTCATTCGCATTAAGCCTAATTTATACTTTATGCAGTACGGAACGCAAGAACTACAGCTAGTGTGATAGAAAAATTACGCATTTACCTGGTTTATTTGATATTAATGGTTAACAATTATTATTTAACTAATAGTAAGACATTTCTGTCCTGTTAGTGTCTGTGTTTTCATGGTCTCCACTCGAGTTCCCTGCAGCTAATCTGGGCGTATGGTCACTGGAGACGGCTTGAGCTGACAAATGAGTTAAATACTGCATTACATAGACAGGAATGTGTTTTACTAGAGATAGCTTAGGAGTAGAACAATCCCTCATTGTCTCAAAATCATCCTTGCATCTGGAAAACTAAGCTAGGGTGGGGTTAAGACAACCCACATGCAGATAACGACAGGATGGACCCAGAGTGGCTTATGATGCCCCAATCTGCATGGGATGGTTGGAACCAATCACGACTAAGCATTTTTAGTGTCAGCTATATATAGTACTCTGCATTTGTGTAAAGGTTAGGTTACTCGGTCCAACACTCAGGGGTGGTGGGTCGACCAGCCTCATTATTGCAATAAATAATCAATATTAAATAAAGATGATTGTTTGAAGAAATGACCAAATCCCTCTCAGGACTGAATTTCCACAAAGTTTTGGGTGAATAGGATGGGATCTGCAACTTCACTTGTTGACCTCTCCTGGATAAACTGTGCACAGGGGATCAGAAATTGGGATCTTAGGGGAACCACACTCATTATTAAGCAGCTATGATCTGAGAGGTAGCGGGCACGGGTGGATACCAGGTCTCAGACATAGTACTGAGAGAGGTAGGCTTGGACAATCTATCAATATGTGTTTTTATAAAAGATAAGAAAAAAGAAAATGAATAAAAACATAATAGCCCCTGTTGAGAGTACGCTCAGAGCGAGGTCTTCCTTAGGAGGGCCACAGCTGAGGTAACTAGCAGGACTGAGTGGATTTGATAAGAGTGTTCTTTAAGTGAGGTTTCCTTGGGCATAATTGTGAATTAGCCAATTGCGGTCAACCAAAAGACCAATCCGTGGTACTGACTTGATCACAGTAGGAATTGGTGAGGTTAATGTAGAGTGGAGGACTAGAGCGTGGGTAATCTTGCGAAAAAACTCAGCTTGGTGAAACTCATTAAATGAGGGACTATAGTGCAGGTGACGCCTTGCGAGGGCATCTGACTTGAAGTTCAAATTTGAACATGTATGTAATTGATCAAATGTTTTGTTAAATGAGGTAAGCAGGTATGCCCTGGGCTACTATTGTTAGGTGTTATTGTAAGTATTTCGTTATTCCTGATACTTAGAAAATACAAGGCAAGGTTGGATTTTTTAAACATAATTAGATAGGAGACATGGGTACTCTGTAGGTCGTTTTGCACATTTGGATAGACGTAAGATGATCTATACCATAGTAATCGCAGTAGGCGATATCCCAGCGTCAATACAACACCCCGCTGTGGGACCACTAATTAGGCAATATGTTGATAATGGTATGAGTTTCCCTGTTCATATAGACACAGTTTTGAAATCTAAAAAGAGCGCTTCTGGTTTTCCTTGTCTGTCTCATTTCCCTCTTTGTTTGTGGTTTCTGTGACTGTGATACGAGAGTGTGTGAGGGAAGTATGTTTTGGGAACAGTACTGTGTCAATGTGAATGAGAGTGTGTGAGGGAAGTATGTTTTGGGAACAGTACTGTGTCAATGTGAATGAGAGTGTGTGAGGGAAGTATGTTTTGGGAACAGTACTGTGTCAATGTGAATGAGAGTGTGTGAGGGAAGTATGTTTTGGGAACAGTACTGTGTCAATGTGAATGAGAGTGTGTGAGGGAAGTATGTTTTGGGAACAGAGTTACTGAGTGTGAGGGCAGAAATAAGTGTTTATCGTACATTAGGATAATGTACGATAAACACTGCCCATCATAGAATTTCACAAGGTAGTATTATTAAGTGCTAGATGTTATTCTATCATTTCTGGAAGAGTAGAGAACCGTTGAGAATTATTCCCATAGGGCAGCGTCTGAGAAACTAACGTTTTTGGGATCCGCTGGGAGTGTATAAAGCATGTTGTTTTTTTTAACCCTTAATTTAACTAGGCAAGTCAGTTAAGAACAAACACTTATTTTCAATGACAGCCTAGGAACAGTGGGTTAACTACCTTGTTCAGGGACAGGATGACAGATTCATACCTTGTCAGCTCGGGGATTCGATCTTGCAACCTTTTGGTTACTAGTCCAATGCTCTAACCACTAGGCTAGCTGCCGCCCCATTAATTAATGTGAAGTCCTAAGATTTCCTACGTTATATATTGATTTTGTGAAGTCATGAAAAAAATATAATGAAAAATGTTATGTGTGTATAATCGATTACTGGAGATTTGACAAAGTAATACTGGGAATATAATAAGATGCAAGTTAAACAATAGATAAAGGTTAAAGCATTATATGACTGTCTACAGGATCTGGGTTATAGTCACAGAAAAAGATTGGCATATATTAAAACGCGAGGAGAGATGAGCAGAAATAACCATCGTAGAAGAGGTACAGTATAGCAAAGCCATAAAGATACTAATAGAAGCACACAAGCATTCTACCAATTCGGCTCGAATATGGGAAATGCTAATTTAAATAGAAAATTCAGGGATGCAATTGTGACTTGGCCAAATGATATAAATGAAGAATCATTAGCTCAATACACCAGCGTATTGATGTCAGCATTCTATCAGCATAATCGCACTAACCGTACTATTTGTGAAGTCATTTGAGTATGGACATTGTTAAATGGGGTACTTGGTAAATTCACTAAAGGCTGGGTTTTTTTCCGGATTTTAGAGCAGCTGTTTGAATGTACCAGAGCGCAGAATAACTGATGAATTTACCAATGCTCAATGCCAGTTGAATATGGCCGGTGTCAGTAGATGTTAGGGAAGTAATGTAATTTAAATTATTACCAGCAGCACAGTTAGTGACCAACGTTTTGAATAAACATGAAAAAGCCGAACCAGCTCGGCGAGTAGAATGGAGAGTGAAGATGTATTCTCTTGCTTGTGTCTGGAAGTAGCGTTAGCTAGCAAGCTATCCAATTTTAGCCAGTTAGCTTGGGTGCTTGACTGCCATGTGACAAGAAAAGTATAATGCATTATGAATCAGAGAGCTTGGATCAACCCTGGTCCTTGGCAGATTTGGGGGGTTGAATAATCCTTGTGATAATCTAGGACAGTGGATATTAGGTAACATATTCAAATGGGCAGTATATATAGGCGAGAGCACAAAGGAGGTTTTTCGAATAGTCAAACTTTGTTTCACGCCGCATTTAAACAATCGCTAAAGGGTGTAGATATGGGGCTTCTGTGTTGATACAATATGTAGTGAATTTGTTATTGCCGTAAAAAGACGAAGAAACTCATATACCAAACATCGCCATTAGTATACTATGTGGTAGAGCAGGGTCACAAAGGATTATATGGTAAAGTACAACCGGCTAAACGAGAACATATTTGGGGGTTTTCGAGAACAATGCGACTCGTGAGACACTTTATTTTGTTTCATTCTAAAATAGATTTTTTGACTTGAGGAAAGGGAGGAAGAGATACGAGTAACTAAAGTGTCCTCCCTGTGAACAGAAGTTGTTTGTTTTGACTATAATAAAAATATAAATAAATTCACCTGGTAACATAACGTTAGACGGAAAGACAGAGGTAGAGTACAGTATGTTTGAGGTTGAAGAGAGCTTTCTGAGTTGAAGGGAAGAGATGTAGGCTAGTGAAGGTAACAAAGGACAGTAAGTCAATTAGAAAGTAAGAATTTCAAATTTGAACTAAGATTAAGATTGATTAAGAATTGGGTAAATGTATTTTCTACATTTGTCGCTTTACAGGTTAATCTTAAAATACGTTTAATGAGTGTGAAGCAGAGGTTGGTATAAAATATAGAGTAATATTGTCAGGTTTGACTACATGTAGGCATTGTCTTCTAGTAAGGAGAAAATAAGCATGGTTTGGTTTCTTTTATTTTCTAAACCTTACGATGGGTGACAGTGACGAAGACATTGATAAGGAGGGTTGATGTACATTTAATGAGTGTTGACAGTATGTGAATGGTAATGTGTTATTAGTGAGTTTTATGATAGCACTCTAATTATGCATTATTTTAGTAATACAAGGTACACGGTTAAATAATGAGTAGAGTGGTAATGGAGACTACTGCGCCCGCTGCATTTGGGAGGGATGCTGCGAAACAAGCCTTGTCATCTTTTTTCAAAATAGCAGCAACAAATCCTCTAGAAAGCAGCGGGACAGGAACATTTTACATAGCAGTGTACGGGCTCGGTTAGATCAATAGGGGTTCTTAGAGATTACGATCTTTGTGTTAAGGGAGACGTAAGAGATCTCAAACAACTTTTAAATAGATGCCTGAGATCAAATAGCACTGGTTCCTTATGCTAAAGAAATGTTTTGTTTCTCTTCCAGGAGAATGGGGTAATTTCCTCTCTCTTTGAAACGTTTCCTGAGGCTATGGTCTTGGGGGAGGGGGAGGGGTTAGTCGAATTCAGCAGTTTTATAGGTAGAAAGGTATCCGGATTCAGTGGTAAAGAGGCGTTACCAAATTAAAGAAGGCCTGGCCATTTTTTTGTTTTTTTCCCGTATGGTTTACCACACACACACACACACACACACACACACACACACACACACACACACACACACACACACACACACACACACACACACACACACACACACACACACACACACACCAGCACACACACACCAACACACACCAGCACACACACACCAACACACACACACACACACACACACACACACACACACACACACACACACACACACACACACACACACACACACACACATACACCAGCACACACACACACACACATACACCAGCACACACACACACACACACACACACACACACACACACACACACACACACACACACACACACACACACACACACACACACACACAACTTACTGGTTATGAATATGGGTTAGTGCCTAGGTATCTTAAAGGGGCACACACATATTGAATTTTCTGATTTTAATTGACCACATGTGAATTATTTTGATAAAAAAATGTGCTGAAGAAACTTACTGTAAACCTGGGATATGAAATGTATGACATGTTTCACAGTTTTTTATTAATTAGTCTAATATAGTAATAAACACTTATTTGAAGGGTTTGAATGACCTCTGACCTCTGACCTCTGTCCTGACTTTTCAGTGTGGTTTGATCACCCTCGCTGGAAAGTTGAGAGACATTGGATGATAATTTGAAGGTCATTTATAATGCTGATAATTACGGAGAAGTTTTATAACTAATAGGACCACGAGAAGGATAGACCTGTCTCTAGTCTATTTTTACTATGAAGTTATGGGTACAAATGTTTTTTGTTGTTGGAGTTATTAAGGGTAGTCATTCGAATTTGATTAGTAGTGTTGTTGTTTTTACACATTAGTCACTATGGTCAGTCATTTGTCAAAATGGGGGAAATTACCAGTTTTTTTTAGGTTTTTGGATTGAAGTTTACACACCTTGCGTGATATGTAGGAATGTATCGAGTGATATGTAAGGATGTATCGAGTGATATGTAGGAATGTATCGAGCGATATGTAGGAATGTACTGAGTGATATGTAAGTATGTATAAAGTGATATGTAGGAATGTATTGAGTGATATGTAAGGATGTATATGTTGGAATGTATTGAGTGATATGTTGGAATGTATTGAGTGATATGTTGGAATGTATCGAGTGATATGTTGGATTGTATCGAGTGATATGTAGGAATGTATCGAGTGATATGTTGGAATGTATCGAGTGATATGTAGGAATGTATCGAGTGATATGTTGGAATGTATCGAGTGATATGTTGGAATGTATCGAGTGATATGTTGGAATGTATCGAGTGATATGTTGGAATGTATCGAGTGATATGTTGGAATGTTTCGAGTGATATGTTGGATTGTATCGAGTGAAATGTTGGATTGTATCGAGTGATATGTGAAGGAGTGTATTGTCGCATTGTTTGTTTTGTTTGGTTTGATAAATCTCATCAGATTGTGTCTGCTGGATGATCAGGATAACTTCCTGATCCTGTGACTGATCCTATTACTCGGCGATGAGGTTGACAGTGTGATAAGGGGAGTATTAACCAATTTGGGAAAATTGTTTCAGCAGAATGTGATGTTATTTTTTTTCTTTTACATGTGTTTTAGCGATTGAATTAAGAATATTGGTAGGATTTCTTGAAATGCTTGTCTGGATTCCTGAATCAGAGATGCACTGAACTGAATTGTTGTTCTGATCTGTCCTTTCTCGGGGTTATGGTGGAGATGGTATCTGCCTCTAACCCTATTACAGGGGCTGAGTCACTGGCTTACTGGTGCTCTTCCATGCCATCCCTAGGAGGGGTGCGTCACTTGAGTGGGTTGAGTCACTGACGTGATCTTCCTGTCTGGGCTGGCGCCTCCCCTTGGGTTGTGCCGTGGCGGAGATCTTTGTGGGCTATACTCGGCCTTGTCTCAGGATGGTAAGTTGGTGGTTGAAGATATCCCTCTAGTGGTGTGGGGGCTGTGATTTGGCAAAGTGGGTGGGGTTATATCATGCCTGTTTGGCCCTGTCCGGGTGTATCATCGGATGGGGCCACAGTGTCTCCTGACCCCTCCTGTCTCAGCCTCCAGTATTTATGCTGCAGTAGTTTATGTGTCGGGGGGCTAGGGTCAGTCTATTATATCTGGAGTACTTCTCCTGTCTTATCCGGTGTCCTGTGTGAATTTAAGTATGTTCTCTCTAATTCTCTCTTTCTTTCTGAGCCCTAGGACTTTGCCTGGCATGATGACTCCTTGCTGTCCCCAGTCCACATGGCCGTGCTGCTGCTCCAGTTTCAACTGTTCTGCCTGTGGCTATGGAACCCTGACCTGTTCACCGGACGTGCTACCTGTCCCAGACCTGCTGTTTTCAACTCTCTAGAGACAGCGGTAGAGATACTCTTAATGATCGGCTATGAAAAGCCAACTGACATTTACTCCTGTGGTGCTGACTTGTTGCACCCTTGACAACTACTGTGATTATTATTATTTGACCATGCTGGTCATTTATGAACATGTGAACATCTTGGCCATGTTCTGTTATAATCTCCACCCGGCACAGCCAGAAGAGGACTGGCCACCCCTCATAGCCTGGTTCCTCTCTAGGCTTCTTCCTAGGTTTTGGCCTTTCTAGGGAGTTTATCCTAGCCACCGTGCTTCTACACCTGCATTGCTTGCTGTTTGGGGTTTTAGGCTGGGTTTCTGTACAGCACTTTGAGATATCAGCTGATGTAAGAAGGGCTGTATAAATAAATTTGATTTGATTTGATCTAGATGCATGAAATGGATAATTTGACCAAATGGTGTGGACCTCAAAACCCCCTCTAACCGGCTGAAGAAATGGCATTCACTACGATCCTGTCCTGCACCACCTCTACCGAGAGACCTGAGTTTGAGCCAGCAAACTGTTTACAGCATCCAGTTGATGTTATCAAATGCCTTTTCTCTCAGGAGTGCAACAGAAGTCCACATGGAGCGAGCATTGACAGAGATCCGTTCCAAAACGTCTCTCATATTGCTGGTATGACGGTTGGCAAATGGACAAGACATGATAGGAGTTGAGGTGAGGTTCAGGGGAGACATTGGAATTGGGACATTATCATGGGCCATCCACTTTGGCCTATAAAGCTATCTGAAGACAATGAAGACGCCAGAAGATTGAGTTCCGGAGAAGGGAGGGGATTGGTCAACTGTGCCCGACATTGATTTAGACTTGTCTAACGTTGTTATTTGGGGTATGAGGTTGATGGGGGAGGTCTACACCGCTGAATTTATAGTGATTTAGGCTAATAATGCATTGAGATACTGATCTGTAATTATAACCCTGATGAGAGAGTTAATTGGGTTAATTATAAGGTGTATATATTGTATCTTAATATGGATCTACATTCTGCCAGTGTTGATGTACGTTAAATTGAGGGGTTTCATTTTGAATGATAGAACCAATGTGAATCACTGAGCAATGTCATTCAACATTTTGGCTGGATAATTAATTGAGCTTTGAATTATGATTTGGAAACTGGATGATTTTTAAAACTGACTGATTGATTTGAGTAAGGTTTAGTATGTTAAAAACTATATGAGTGGAGCAATGAATGGATTGATTTGTTTTGATCGTTGTTATGCTGATTGTGACATAGGTAAAGAGGTTGTTATGCTGATTGTGACATAGGTAAAGAGGTTGTTGTTATACTGATTGTGACATAGGCAAAGAGGTCGTTGTTATACTGATTGTGACAGGTAAAGAGGTCGTTGTTATACTGATTGTGACATAGGTAAAGAGGTCATTGTTATACTGATTGTGACATAGGTAAAGAGGTCGTTGTTATGCTGATTGTGACATAGGTAAAGAGGTTGTTATGCTGATTGTGACATAGGTAAAGAGGTCGTTGTTATGCTGATTGTGACATAGGTAAAGGGGTTGTTGTATGCTGATTGTGACATAGGTAAAGAGGTTGTTATGCTGATTGTGACATAGGTAAAGAGGTTGTTGTTGTGCTGATTGTGACATAGGTAAAGAGGTTGTTGTTATGCTGATTGTGACATAGGTAAAGAGGTCGTTGTTATGCTGATTGTGACATAGGTAAAGGGGTTGTTGTATGCTGATTGTGACATAGGTAAAGAGGTTGTTATGCTGATTGTGACATAGCACAACAACAACCTCTTTACCTATGTCACAATCAGCATACAACAACCTCTTTACCTATGTCACAATCAACACAACAACAACCTCTTTACCTATGTCACAATCAGCATAACAACAACCTCTTTATCTATGTCACAATCAGCATACAACAACCTCTTTACCTATGTCACAATCAACACAACAACAACCTCTTTACCTATGTCACAATCAGCACAACAACCTCTTTACCTATGTCACAATCAACACAACAACAACCTCTTTACCTATGTCACAATCAGCATAACAACAACCTCTTTATCTATGTCACAATCAGCATACAACAACCTCTTTACCTGATTGTGACATAGGTAAAGAGGTTGTTGTTATGCTGATTGTGACATAGGTAAAGAGGTTGTTGTTATGCTGATTGTGACATAGGTAAAGAGGTTGTTGTTGTGCTGATTGTGACATAGGTAAAGAGGTTGTTGTGCTGATTGTGACATATGTAAAGAGGTTGTTGTTATGCTGATTGTGACATAGGTAAAGAGGTTGTTGTTATGCTGATTGTGACATAGGTAAAGAGGTTGTTATGCTGATTGTGACATAGGTAAAGAGGTTGTTATGCTGATTGTGACATAGGTAAAGAGGTTGTTGTTATGCTGATTGTGACATAGGTAAAGAGGTTGTTATGCTGATTGTGACATAGGTAAAGAGGTCATTGTTATACTGATTGTGACATAGGTAAAGAGGTCGTTGTTATGCTGATTGTGACATATGTAAAGAGGTTGTTCTATGCTGATTGTGACATAGGTAAAGAGGTTGTTGTTATGCTGATTGTGACATAGGTAAAGAGGTTGTTGTTATGCTGATTGTGACATAGGTAAAGAGGTTGTTGTATGCTGATTGTGACATAGGTAAAGAGGTTGTTGTATGCTGATTGTGACATAGGTAAAGAGGTTGTTGTATGCTGATTGTGACATAGGTAAAGAGGTTGTTGTTATGCTGATTGTGACATAGGTAAAGAGGTTGTTGTATAATGATTGTGACATAGGTAAAGAGGTTGTTGTATGCTGATTGTGACATAGGTAAAGAGGTTGTTGTTATGCTGATTGTGACATAGGTAAAGAGGTTGTTGTATGCTGATTGTGACATAGGTAAAGAGGTTGTTGTTATGCTGATTGTGACATAGGTAAAGAGGTTGTTATGCTGATTGTGACATAGGTAAAGAGGTTGTTGTATGCTGATTGTGACATAGGTAAAGAGGTTGTTGTTATGCTGATTGTGACATAGGTAAAGAGGTTGTTGTTATGCTGATTGTGACATAGGTAAAGAGGTCGTTGTTATGCTGATTGCGACATAGGTAAAGAGGTTGTTGTTATGCTGATTATGACATAGGTAAAGAGGTTGTTATGCTGATTGTGACATAGGTAAAGAGGTTGTTGTGCTGATTGTGACATATGTAAAGAGGTTGTTGTTATGCTGATTGTGACATAGGTAAAGAGGTTGTTGTTATGCTGATTGTGACATAGGTAAAGAGGTTGTTATGCTGATTGTGACATAGGTAAAGAGGTTGTTATGCTGATTCTGACATAGGTAAAGAGGTTGTTGTTATGCTGATTGTGACATAGGTAAAGAGGTTGTTATGCTGATTGTGACATAGGTAAAGGGGTTGTTGTATGCTGATTGTGACATAGGTAAAGAGGTTGTTGTTGTGCTGATTGTGACATAGGTAAAGAGGTTGTTGTGCTGATTGTGACATATGTAAAGAGGTTGTTGTTATGCTGATTGTGACATAGGTAAAGAGGTTGTTGTTATGCTGATTGTGACATAGGTAAAGAGGTTGTTATGCTGATTGTAACATAGGTAAAGAGGTTGTTATGCTGATTGTGACATAGGTAAAGAGGTTGTTGTTATGCTGATTGTGACATAGGTAAAGAGGTTGTTATGCTGATTGTGACATAGTTAAAGAGGTCATTGTTATACTGATTGTGACATAGGTAAAGAGGTCGTTGTTATGCTGATTGTGACATATGTAAAGAGGTTGTTCTATGCTGATTGTGACATAGGTAAAGAGGTTGTTGTTATGCTGATTGTGACATAGGTAAAGAGGTTGTTGTTATGCTGATTGTGACATAGGTAAAGAGGTTGTTGTATGCTGATTGTGACATAGGTAAAGAGGTTGTTGTATGCTGATTGTGACATAGGTAAAGAGGTTGTTGTATGCTGATTGTGACATAGGTAAAGAGGTTGTTGTTATGCTGATTGTGACATAGGTAAAGAGGTTGTTGTATAATGATTGTGACATAGGTAAAGAGGTTGTTGTATGCTGATTGTGACATAGGTAAAGAGGTTGTTGTTATGCTGATTGTGACATAGGTAAAGAGGTTGTTGTATGCTGATTGTGACATAGGTAAAGAGGTTGTTATGCTGATTGTGACATAGGTAAAGAGGTTGTTATGCTGATTGTGACATAGGTAAAGAGGTTGTTGTATGCTGATTGTGACATAGGTAAAGAGGTTGTTGTTATGCTGATTGTGACATAGGTAAAGAGGTTGTTGTTATGCTGATTGTGACATAGGTAAAGAGGTCGTTGTTATGCTGATTGCGACATAGGTAAAGAGGTTGTTGTTATGCTGATTATGACATAGGTAAAGAGGTTGTTATGCTGATTGTGACATAGGTAAAGAGGTTGTTGTGCTGATTGTGACATATGTAAAGAGGTTGTTGTTATGCTGATTGTGACATAGGTAAAGAGGTTGTTGTTATGCTGATTGTGACATAGGTAAAGAGGTTGTTATGCTGATTGTGACATAGGTAAAGAGGTTGTTATGCTGATTCTGACATAGGTAAAGAGGTTGTTGTTATGCTGATTGTGACATAGGTAAAGAGGTTGTTATGCTGATTGTGACATAGTTAAAGAGGTCATTGTTATACTGATTGTGACATAGGTAAAGAGGTCGTTGTTATGCTGATTGTGACATATGTAAAGAGGTTGTTCTATGCTGATTGTGACATAGGTAAAGAGGTTGTTGTTATGCTGATTGTGACATAGGTAAAGAGGTTGTTGTTATGCTGATTGTGACATAGGTAAAGAGGTTGTTGTATGCTGATTGTGACATAGGTAAAGAGGTTGTTGTATGCTGATTGTGACATAGGTAAAGAGGTTGTTGTATGCTGATTGTGACATAGGTAAAGAGGTTGTTGTTATGCTGATTGTGACATAGGTAAAGAGGTTGTTGTATAATGATTGTGACATAGGTAAAGAGGTTGTTGTATGCTGATTGTGACATAGGTAAAGAGGTTGTTGTTATGCTGATTGTGACATAGGTAAAGAGGTTGTTGTATGCTGATTGTGACATAGGTAAAGAGGTTGTTGTTATGCTGATTGTGACATAGGTAAAGAGGTTGTTATGCTGATTGTGACATAGGTAAAGAGGTTGTTGTATGCTGATTGTGACATAGGTAAAGAGGTTGTTGTTATGCTGATTGTGACATAGGTAAAGAGGTTGTTGTTATGCTGATTGTGACATAGGTAAAGAGGTCGTTGTTATGCTGATTGCGACATAGGTAAAGAGGTTGTTGTTATGCTGATTATGACATAGGTAAAGAGGTTGTTATGCTGATTGTGACATAGGTAAAGAGGTTGTTGTTATGCTGATTGTGACATAGGTAAAGAGGTCGTTGTTATGCTGATTGTGACATAGGTAAAGAGGTCGTTGTTATGCTGATTGTGACATAGGTAAAGAGGTTGTTGTTATGCTGATTGTGACATAGGTAAAGAGGTTGTTATGCTGATTGTGACATAGGTAAAGAGGTTGTTGTATGCTGATTGTGACATAGGTAAAGAGGTCGTTGTTATGCTGATTGTGACATAGGTAAAGAGGTTGTTGTATGCTGATTGTGACATAGGTAAAGAGGTTGTTGTTATGCTGATTGTGACATAGGTAAAGAGGTTGTTGTTATGCTGATTGTGACATAGGTAAAGAGGTTGTTGTTATGCTGATTGTGACATAGGTAAAGAGGTTGTTGTATGCTGATTGTGACATAGGTAAAGAGGTTGTTATGCTGATTGTGACATAGGTAAAGAGGTTGTTATGCTGATTGTGACATAGGTAAAGAGGTTGTTGTTATGCTGATTGTGACATAGGTAAAGAGGTTGTTGTTATGCTGATTGTGACATAGGTAAAGAGGTTGTTGTATGCTGATTGTGACATAGGTAAAGAGGTTGTTGTTATGCTGATTGTGACATAGGTAAAGAGGTTGTTGTTATGCTGATTGTGACATAGGTAAAGAGGTTGTTGTTATGCTGATTGTGACATAGGTAAAGAGGTTGTTGTATGCTGATTGTGACATAGGTAAAGAGGTTGTTGTTATGCTGATTGTGACATAGGTAAAGAGGTTGTTGTTATGCTGATTGTGACATAGGTAAAGAGGTTGTTGTATGCTGATTGTGACATAGGTAAAGAGGTCTAGTTTTTTATGCTGATTGTGACATAGGTAAAGAGGTTGTTGTATGCTGATTGTGACATAGGTAAAGAGGTTGTTGTTATGCTGATTGTGACATAGGTAAGAGGTTGTTGTATGCTGATTGTGACATAGGTAAAGAGGTTGTGTTATGCTGATTGTGACATAGTTACTAGGTCAAGAGGTTTGTTATGCTGATTGTGACATGGTAAAGAGGTTGTTATGCTGATTGTGACATAGGAAAGTTGATGTTGTTGTGCTGATTGTGACATAGGTAAAGAGGTTGTTGTATGCTGATTGTGACATAGGTAAAGAGTTGTTGTTATGCTGATTGTGACATAGGTAAAGAGGTTGTGTTATGCTGATTGTGACATAGGTAAAGAGGTTGTTATGCTGATTGTGACATAGGTAAAGAGGTTGTTATGCTGATTGTGACATAGGTAAAGAGGTTGTTATGCTGATTGTGACATAGGTAAGAGGTTGTTGTTATGCTGATTGTGACATAGGTAAAGAGGTTGTTATGCTGATTGTGACATAGGTAAAGAGGTCATTGTTATCTGATTGTGACATAGGTAAAGAGGTGTTGTTATGCTGATTGTGACATAGTAAAGAGGTTGTTTATGCTGATTGTGACATAGGTAAAGAGTTGTTGTTATGCTGATTGTGACATAGGTAAAGAGGTTGTTTGTTATGCTGATTGTGACATAGTAAAGAGGTTTTTTTATGCTGATTGTGACATAGGTAAAGAGGTTGTTGTTATGCTGATTGTGACATAGGTAAAGAGGTTGTTGTTATGCTGATTGTGACATAGGTAAAGAGGTTTTTGTATGCTGATTGTGACATAGGTAAAGAGGTTGTTGTATGCTGATTGTGACATAGGTAAGAGGTTGTTGTTTGCTGATTGTGACATAGGTAAAGAGGTTGTTATGCTGATTGTGACATAGGTAAAGAGGTGTTGTTATGCTGATTGTGACATAGGTAAAGAGTTGTTGTTATGCTGATTGTGACATAGTTAAAGAGGTTGTTGTTATGCTGATTGTGACATAGTAAAGAGGTGTTGTTATGCTGATTTGACATAGGTAAGAGGTTGTTGTTATGCTGATTGTGACATAGTAAAAGGTTGTTATGCTGATTGTGACATAGGTAAAGAGGTGTTGTTATGCTGATTGTGACATAGGTAAAGAGGTGTTGTTATGCTGATTGTGACATAGGTAAGAGGTGTTGTTATGCTGATTGTGACATAGGTAAAGAGGTTGTTGTTATGCTGATTTGACATGGTAAAGAGGTTGTTTATGCTGATTGTGACATAGTAAGAGTTGTTGTATGCTGATTGTGAATAGGTAAAGAGGTTGTTGTATGCTGATTGTGACATAGGTAAAGAGGTTGTTGTATGCTGATTGTGACATAGGTAAAGATGTTGTTATGCTGATTGTGACATAGGTAAAGAGGTTGTTATGCTGATTGTGACATAGGTAAGAGGTTGTTGTTAGCTGATTGTGACATAGGTAAAGAGGTTGTTGTATGCTGATTGTGCATAGGTAAAGAGGTTGTTATGCTGATTGTGACATAGGTAAAGAGGTTGTTATGCTGATTGTGACATAGGTAAAGAGGTTGTTGTTATGCTGATTGTGACATAGGTAAAGAGTGTTGTTGTGTGCTGATTGTGACATAGGTAAAGAGGTTGTTGTTTATGCTGATTGTGACATAGGTAAAGAGGTTGTTGTTATGCTGATTGTGACATAGGAAAGAGGTTTTATGCTGATGTGACTAGGTAAAGAGGTCGTTGTTATGCTGATTGCGACATAGGTAAAGAGGCTGTTGTATGCTGATTGTGACATAGGTAAAGAGGTTGTTGTTATGCTGATTGTGACATAGGTAAAGAGGTCGTTGTTATGCTGATTGTGACATAGGTAAAGAGGTTGTTGTATGCTGATTGTGACATAGGTAAATAGGTTGTTGTTATGCTGATTGTGACATAGGTAAAGAGGTGTTGTTATGCTGATTGTGACATAGGTAAAGAGGTCGTTTTGTTATGCTGATTGTGACATAGGTAAAGAGGTTGTTGTATTGCTGATTGTGACATAGGTAAAGAGGTTGTTATGCTGATTGTGACATAGGTAAAGAGGTTGTTGTATGCTGATTGTGACATAGGTAAAGAGGTCGTTGTTATGCTGATTGTGACATAGGTAAAGAGGTTGTTGTATGCTGATTGTGACATAGGTAAAGAGGTTGTTGTTATGCTGATTGTGACATAGGTAAAGAGGTTGTTGTATGCTGATTGTGACATAGGTAAAGAGGTTGTTGTTTGCTGATTGTGACATAGGTAAAGAGGTTGTTGTATGCTGATTGTGGCATAGGTAAAGAGGTTGTTATGCTGATTGTGACATAGGTAAAGAGGTTGTTATGCTGATTGTGACATAGGTAAAGAGGTTGTTGTTATGCTGATTGTGACATAGGTAAGAGGTTGTTGTTATGCTGATTGTGACATAGTGTAGAGGTTGTTGTTATGCTGATTGTGACATAGGTAAAGGGTTGTTGTATGCTGATTGTGACATAGGTAAAGAGGTTGTTGTTATGCTGATTGTGACATAGGTAAAGAGGTTGTTGTTATGCTGATTGTGACATAGGTAAAGAGGTTGTTATGCTGATTGTGACATAGGTAAAGAGGTTGTTGTTATGCTGATTGTGACATAGGTAAAGAGGTTGTTGTATGCTGGTTGTGACATAGGTAAAGAGGTTGTTGTTATGCTGATTGTGACATAGGTAAAGAGGTCGTTGTTATGCTGATTGTGACATAGGTAAAGAGGTTGTTGTATTGCTGATTGTGACATAGGTAAATAGGTTGTTGTTATGCTGATTGTGACATAGGTAAAGAGGTTGTTGTTGCTGATTGTGACATAGGTAAGAGGTTGTTGTTATGCTGATTGTGACATAGGTAAAGAGGTTGTTGTATGCTGATTGTGACATAGGTAAATAGGTTGTTGTTATGCTGATTGTGACATAGGTAAAGAGGTTGTTGTATGCTGATTGTGACATAGGTAAAGAGGTTGTTATGCTGATTGTGAAATAGGTAAAGAGGTTGTTATGCTGATTGTGACATAGGTAAAGAGGTTGTTATGCTGATTGTGAAATAGGTAAAGAGGTTGTTATGCTGATTGTGACATAGGTAAAGAGGTTGTTGTATGTGTAACGGCTTTCCTCCTCCTCTTCATCCGAAGAGGAGGAGCAGGGATTGAACCAAAATGCAGCGTTGTGTGATGACATGATTTATTTAAACAAGACGAAAAAACGAACTACACTTGATAATTAACAAAACAAATAACGATGTAACAGACCTGCGACGAACTTACATGAAACACGAAGAACGCAATAACAGGAAAACTGACTACATAAAACGAACGAACAAACAAAACGAAAACAGTCCCGTGTGGCGTAACATACAGACACTGACACAGGAGACAACCACCCACAACAAACAGTGTGAAAACACCTACCTTAATATGACTCTCAATCAGAGGAAATGAAAACCACCTGCTCTAATTGAGAGCCATATCAGGTCACCCTTTAAACCAACATAGAAACAGAAAACATAGACTGCCCACCCAAACTCACGTCCTGACCAACTAACACATACAAAAACTAACAGAAAACAGGTCAGGAACGTGACAGTATGCTGATTGTGACATAGGTAAAGAGGTTGTTGTTATGCTGATTGTGACATAGGTAAAGAGGTTGTTATGCTGATTGTGACATAGGTAAAGAGGTTGTTGTGCTGATTGTGACATAGGTAAAGAGGTTGTTGTATGCTGATTGTGACATATGTAAAGAGCTTGTTGTTATGCTGATTGTGACATAGGTAAAGAGGTTGTTATGCTGATTGTGACATAGGTAAAGAGGTTGTTATGCTGATTGTGACATAGGAAAAGAGGTTGTTGTGCTGATTGTGACATAGGTAAAGAGGTTGTTGTATGCTGATTGTGACATAGGTAAAGAGCTTGTTGTTATGCTGATTGTGACATAGGTAAAGAGGTTGTTGTTATGCTGATTGTGACATAGGTAAAGAGGTTGTTATGCTGATTGTGACATAGGTAAAGAGGTTGTTATGCTGATTGTGACATAGGTAAGAGGTTGTTGTTATGCTGATTGTGACATAGGTAAAGAGGTTGTTATGCTGATTGTGACATAGGTAAAGAGGTCATTGTTATACTGATTGTGACATAGGTAAAGAGGTCGTTGTTATGCTGATTGTGACATATGTAAAGAGGTTGTTCTATGCTGATTGTGACATAGGTAAAGAGGTTGTTGTTATGCTGATTGTGACATAGGTGAAGAGGTTGTTGTTATGCTGATTGTGACATAGGTAAAGAGGTTGTTGTATGCTGATTGTGACATAGGTAAAGAGGTTGTTGTATAATGATTGTGACATAGGTAAAGAGGTTGTTGTATGCTGATTGTGACATAGGTAAAGAGGTTGTTGTTATGCTGATTGTGACATAGGTAAAGAGGTTGTTATGCTGATTGTGACATGGGTAAAGAGGTTGTTATGCTGATTGTGACATAGGAAAAGAGGTTGTTGTGCTGATTGTGACATAGGTAAAGAGGTTGTTGTATGCTGATTGTGAGTTGGTGTGGGGTATGGGGGGTGGTGGGGTGGGGTTTGTGGTGGTGTGGGTGTGTGGGATGGGGTGTGTGGGGTGGGGGGTGGGTTGGTGGATGGTGGTGTGGTGTGGGGGTGGGGTGTGGGATGGGTGGGTGTGGGGTGTGGGGGTGCGGTTGGTGTAGTGGTGTGGGTGGTGTGGGTGGGGTGATGGTGGTGGGGGTGGGGGGGGGGGTGTGCGGTGGGTGGGTGTGGTGGGGGGTTGGGGGTGGTGGGGTTGTGTGGGGTGGTGTGTGGTGTGTGTGGTGGGGGTGTGTGTGGGTTGTGGTGTGGTGGTGGGGTTGGGTTTGGGGTGGGGTTGGGGGTGGGTGTGGGGGGGTGGATTGTGGGTGTGGGTGGCTTGGCTTAGGGGGGGGTGATTGTGGGGTGGGATTGGATGGAGGCGGGGGTGGGGGGTGGTGTGTGTGTGGGGGGGGGGGTGTGGGGTGTGTGGGGTGGTGGGGTGGGGTTGGGGGGGGTTGGGGGGGGGGGGGGTGTTGTGTGTGGGGGGGTGGTGGGGGGGTGGGGGTGTGTGAGTGGTGTGATGGTGATGGTGGGGGTGGGGTGGGGGGTGGGGTGGTTGGGGGGTGTGTGTGGTTGGGTTGGTGTGTGGGTGTGGGGGTGGGGGGGTGTGTGGGTGTGGGGGATTGGGGTGTGGGTGGTGTGTGGTGTGTGGGGGTGGTGGTGTGTGGTGGGGGATGTGGGTTGGGGGGTGTGGGTGGTTTGTGTGGGGTGGTGAGTTGGTGTGTGTGGTGGGTGTGTGGTGGGTGAATGGTGTGTGGGTTGGTGGTGAGGTGGGGGGTGGGGGGTGTGGTGTGTGTGGGTGTTGGGGGGGGGGGTGGGGGGGGGGGGGTGTTGGGTGTGTGGTGGATGGGGTGTTGGGGGTTGTGGTGGTGGGTTGGGGGGGGTGGGGTGGTGGGGGTGGGGTGTGGATGGGTGTGGTGGTGGGGGGAGTGGGGGTGTGGTGGTGGTGGGGGGGGGGTGGGTGGGGTGGGTGGGGGGGGTGTGGGTGGGGTGTGGGGTGTGGGGTGGTGGGGGGTTGGTGGGGTGGGGTGGCTGGGGTGGTGGATTGTGGGGTGGATTGGTGTGGGTGGTGGTGGGGTGGGTGTGTGGGGGATTGTGGTGGTGTGATTGTGGTGTGGTGGTGGGTGTGTGGTGTTGGGTGGTGAGGTGTGGGATTTGTTGGTGGGATGGGTGTTTGGATTGGGGGTTTGGTGTGGTGGGGTGAGGGTGGCTTTGTTGGGGGTGTGGGGGGTGTGTGTGTGGGTGGGGGGGGTGTGTTGAAGGGGGATTGGGTGGGTGTGGTGTGGATGGCTTGGGTTGTGTGTGGTGGTGTGTGGTGTTGTGGGTGGGGTTGTGTGGGGTTGTGATGTGTGGTGGTGGGGGTTGGTGGGGGGGTGGTGGGTGGGTGGTGGGTGGGTGGGGTGGGGGGGGTGGGGTGGGTGTGGTGGGTTGGGGTGTTGGGGTGGGTTGTGGTGGTGGGTTGGGGGGTGGGGGTGTGCTGGTTGTGGTGTTGTGGTGTGGGTGGTGTGGGTGTGTGGTTGTGGGGGGGTGTGTGGGTTGGATGGGTGTGTGGGTGGGTGGGTTGGGGGTTGGTTGTGGGTGTGTGGGGGGGGGTGGGTGGTGTGGTGGTGAGGGTGTGGTGTGGATTGATGTGTGGGTGGTGGGGTGTTGTGTGTGGGGTTTGGGGAAGGTGGTGTGGTGGCGGTGGGGGTTGGGGTTGTGGTGTGGTTGGGGGTGTGTGGGGGGGGTGGGGTTGGGGGGGTGGGTGTGGGGGTGGGTGTGAGGGGGTGGGGGGGGGGGGGGTGGTGGGGGGTGGTTGGGGGGTGGAGGGTGGTGGAGGTTGTGTGGTGGGGTGGTTGGTGGGGTGGGGGTGTTGGGTGTGGGTGGGGTGGTGGGTGGGGGGGGTGTGTGGGGGAATGGGGGGTTGGTGGGTGGGTGTGGTGGGGTGTGGGGGTGGGGGGTGGGTGGGGTGTTGTGTGGTTGTGTGTGTTTGAGGTGGTGGGTTGGGGGTGGGATGGGGGTGGGGGGGTGTGTTGGGTGGATTGGGTGGTGGGTGGGGGCGTGGGTGGTGGGGGGGTGGGGGGGGTTGTTGGGGAGGGGGTGGGTGGGCTGGGGGTGGGGTGGGATTGTGGGGTGTGTGGATTGTGGTGTAGTGGGTGGTGGTGTTTGTGGTTGTGTGGGTGGGGGGGTGTGTTGGGGGTACGTGGGTGTGGGTGGGGAGTGTGGGTGGGTGTGTGGGGGGGGTGTGGGGGGGGTGGGTGTGTGTGTGTGGGTGTGGTGGTGGGTGGGTGGGGTGGTGGGGGATGGGGTGGGGGGTGTGGGGGTGGGTGTGGTGGTGGAGTGGGAGTTGGTGGTGGGTGAGGGGTTGTGGATGGGGGGGGTTGGTGGAGGGGTGTGGTGTGTGGTGGGGGGGGAGGGGTGGTTGGGTGTTGGGATGGGGGTGTGGTGTGTGTGGTGGATGGTGGTGGGAGGGGGGGTTAGGTTGTGGTGGGGTGGTTGGGATGATTGGTGGTGGGTTGTGGGCGGAGGGATGATTGGTGGGGAGGGGGTGTGGGGGGGGGGGGGGGTTGGTGGGCTTGTGTGGGGTGGTAGGGGTGTGGGGGGGTGTGTTGGTGGTTGGTGGTTGAGGTGTGTTGGTGTGGTGTGTGTTGTTGTGGGGTGTGTTTGTGTGTTGGTTGGGTGCGGGTGTGGGGTGGTGTGTGGTGGATTTGGGTTGGTGGATATGTGTGGTGGGTGTGGGGATTGTGTGTGGGAGGTGGTGAGGTGTGGGTGGGGGTGGGGTGTGGTGGGTGTGTGGATGTGGATTGGGGGGTGGTGGGTGGGTGGGGGGTTGGTGGTGGTGGGAGGGGGTGGTGGGTGTTGTGGTGGTGGTGGTGGGGGTGGTGGGTGTTGGTGGGGGTGGTGGTGGTGGTGTCGGTTGGTGTGTGTGTGTGTGGCGGTGTGTGATTGGTGGGGTGTGGCGGTGTGTGTGGTGGGGTGTGGGTGGTGTGTGGGTGTGGGTTGGGATGGGTTGGGGGGTGGGTTGGTGGTGTGTGTGGGTGTTGGGTGTGTGTGGGGGGGTGTGTTGGGGTGTGGGGTGTGTGGTGGGGTGGGGTGGTGGTGGTGTGGTGTTGTGTGGGGGTGGGTGTGGTGGGTGTGGTGGGGTGGATTGTTGGTGTGGCGGGGTGTTGGTGGTGGGATTGGGGGAGTGGTGTGTGTGTTGGGTGTGGGGTTGGGGTGGTGTGGGTGGTTGGGTTGCGCACTGTGTGTGTGTGGGGTTGATTGGGGGGGGTGTGGGTGGGGGTGAGTGGTGGAGTGAGTTGTGGGTGGTGTGGTGTATTGGTTGGTGGATTGTAGTGGGTGGTGGGGTGGGGGTGGGGGTGTGGGTTGGGGGTGTGAGTGGGGGGTGTGGTGGTTGTGGTGGGTGGGATGTGGTGGGGTGGGGGGTGGTTGTGGGGGGTGGTGGGGTGTGGTTGTGTGGGTTGGGTGGTGGTGGGTGGGTGGGGTGTGGTTGTGTGTGGGGGGGGGGGGTTGTGTGGTGGTGTTGGGTGGGTGGGTGGGGTGGGGGGGTTTGGGGGGGGTGTTGATTAGGTTGGGGGGTGGGGTGGGTGTGGTGGTGCGTGTGGGGTGTGATTGTTGGGGGGTGTTGGGGTGTTTTGGGTGTGGGGGTGTGTTGTGGGGGTGGGTGGGTGTGATGTGGGTGGTGTGTGTGGCTGTGCTGTGGGGGGGGATGTGGGGTGGGTGGGTGGTTGGGGTGGGGTGGTGTGTGGGTGTGGGTGGGGGGGGTGGTGGGGTGGGATGGTGTGTGTGTGGGGGATTGTGGTGTTTGGGGGTTGGTTGTGGTTGTGAGGTTGGGGTGTGGGGTGGGGGGGGGTGGTGGATTGGGGTGTGGGGTGGTTGGGGGGTGTGCTGGATTGTGTGTGTGGGTGGTTGGGGGGGGTGTGGTGGTGTGGGGGTTTTGGTGTGGGTGTGGGTGTGGGGGAGGTGGGGGGGGGTTGGTTGGTGTTGTTGGTGTGGGGGGTTGGGGGGGGTTGGTGTGGTTGTGGTGTGGGTGGTCTGTTGTGGTGGGGGGGGTGGGGGTGGTGGGTGTTGGTGGGGTGGGTTGTGGGCGGGGGTGGTGTGGGGGGTGGGGGTGGGGTGGTGGGGTGCTTGTGGTGTGTGGTGATTGTGTGGGGTAGGTGGGTGTGTGGGGGTGGTGGGGGGGTTGGTGTGGAGGTGGTTGTGGGATTGGTGGGTGTGGTGTTGGGTGTGGTGTGGTGGTGGGGTGACTTGGTGGGGGGAATTGGGTTGGTGTTGGGTGTGGGTGGCTGGGGGGGGGGGGGATGGTGTGGTGGATGGGGGTTGGGGGGTGTGTGTGGGTTGTGTGGGTGTGGTGTCGGGTTGGGTGTGTGGTGTGTGGGGGGGGGGGGTTGTGGGGGTGTGTGGGGTTGTTTGTTGTGTGGTTGGTGTGTGTTGTGGGGTGGTGGGTGGGGGATTGTGGGGGGGGTGTGTGTGGTTGGTGGGGTGGGGGGGGGTTGGTGGTGTGTGGGGTTGGTGGTGGGTGGGGGGGTGGGTTGGTTTGGGTTGGATGGGTGTGGGGTGGAATTGGGTTGTGGGTGTGTGGTGGTTGTGTGGGAGGGGTTGGTGATTGGGTGGGTGTGTGTTGGGTGTGGTGGGGGTGGGTTTTGGGGTGGTGGTTGGGGGTGTGGTGTTGTCGGGTGTTTGGGTGGGTGGGGGGTGTGTGTGGGTGGTGGGTGTGGTGGTGGGTGGGTGGGGTGTGTTGTGTGGATTGGTGGGGGGGGTGGTGGTGTGTGGGGTGGGTGTGGGGGGTGTGGGGTGGGTGGTGTGAGGGGGTGTTGGTGTGGTGTGTGGGGGTGGGGTGGGGGGGTGGGTGTGGGGGTGTGTGTGTGGGGGGTGTGGGTTGTTGGTGTGGGTGGTGGGGGGGTGGGTGTGGATGGGGTGTTTGTGTGTGGGTGGGGTTGGGGAGTTGGTGTGGGGGGTGGTGAGGGTGGTGCGTGGGTTGGGGGGTGTGGGGGTGGGTTGTGTGGGGTGGGTTGTGGGTGTGTGGGGTGTGGTGGGTTGTTTGGTGGGTTGGGTGGTGAGTGTTGGTGTGGCGTGTGGTGGGTGGGTGTGGTGGGGGGTGGGGTGTGGGTGGATTGTGTGTGGAGTGTGGGTGGTGTGGGGTGGGGTGGGTGTGGGGGTGGGGTGTGGGGTGGGTGTTGTGTGTGTGGGGGGGTGTGTGTGTGTGTGAGGGGGGGTGGGGGTGGTGGTGGTTGGTGTGTGGTGGTGGGTGGGTGGTTGGTGGTGGGTGTGGGGGTTTTTTGGTGATTTGGTGTGGTGGTGGTGTTGTGTGGTTGTTGGTTGTTGGGAGGGTTGGTGAGGGGGTGGTGGTGGGGTGGTTGGGGGATGTGTGGGGTGGGGTGAGGGGTTGGGGGGTGGGGGTGGGGGGGGGGGGGGGGTGTGGTGGGTGATTGGGTGGTGGGGGGTGTGTGTGTTGTGGGGTGGGGATTGGAGGTGGTGGGTGTGGGGGTGGGGGGATTGGTGTGGGGGGTGGTGAGGGGTGTGTGGGGGTGGGTGTTGGGGGATGGGGGGGGGTGGTTGGTGGGGTGGTTGTGGGGGGTGTGTGGTGGTGGGGGGGTGGTGGGTGGGGGTTGTGGTGGGGGGGGTGTGGGGTTGTTGGGGTGTGTTGTTGGGGGTGGTGTGGTGGTGGTGGGTGTGTGTTGGGTGTGGTGAAAAAAAAAAAAAAATGGGTGTGGTTGGGGGTGGTGGGGGGGTGTGGATGTGGGGGGGGAGGGGTGTGTGTGGGGGGTGGTGTGTGGGTGTTGGTGGGTGTGGGGGGGGGGTGGGTGTTGGATTGGGTGTGGTGGGGTGGGTGGATGGTGGTGGGGTGTGTGGGTGGGGGTGTGGTGGTGGGGGGGGGGGGGGTGTTGGGGGTGGGTGGTGGTGGGGGTGTGTGTGTTGTTGTGGGGGGGTGGATTGGGGTTGTGGTGTGTGGGTGTGGGTGGGGGGGGGTGTTGGGGTGGGGGGTGGGGGTGGGGTGTGGGGGTTGGGTGGGGGGTTTTTGTGGGTGGTGGGGGTGTTGGGGCAGTGGTTGGGTGGTGTGTGGATGGGTGGGGGTGGGGTGGGGGTTGTTGTTGTGTGGATTGGGGGTGGGGGGGGTGTGATTGTGTTGGTCTGGGGTGTGTGTGTGGGTGGTGGGGGTGGTGGGTGGTGGTGTGGTTGGGGTGGTGGGTTGTGGGGGTGTGGGTGTGGGGGTGGTGGGTGGGGGTGGTGGGTGGGTGGTTGGTGTGGTGGTGGTAGGGGGTGGGGGGTGGGGGTGGGGTGTGGGGCTTGAGTGGGGTGTGTTGTGGTGGGTGGGTGTGGGGGGGTGTGGTGTGCGGGTGGGGTGTGGGGGGGGTGTTGTGGGGTGATTGGTGGTTGGTGGTGGGGTGTGTGTGTGTGTTGGGGGTTGTGGGTGGTGGTGTGTGTTGATTGGGGGTGTTGTGGGCGGTTGTGGGTGTGTTGTTGTTGGTGGGGTGGGGGGTTGGGGGTGTGGTGGGGTTGGGGTAGGAGGTGTGTGGGTGTGGTTGGGGGGGTGGGTGGTTGGGTGGGGGGGGGGGTGGGGCGGAGTTGGGGGGGGTGGGGTGAATTGTGTTGTTGGAATGTGTGGATTGTGGGTTGGGGGTGTGGGGGGGTGATTGTTGGGGTGGGTGGGGGGGGGGGGGGGGGGGGGGGTGGTGGTGGGGGGGGGGGGTGGTGTGGGTGGGGGTGTGGGGGGTGGTGGGTGTGGGTGTTGTGTGTGTGGTGTGTTGGGGGTGGGTGTGGAGGTTTGTTGGGGGTGGGGTGGTTTGGTGTGTGTGGGGGGGTGTTGTGGTTGGGGTGGTGTGGGTTGGGTGTGGGGGGTGGGGGGGTGGTTGTGTGGTGGTTGGGTGTGGTTGGGGGGTGTTGTGTGGTGTTGTGGGGGTGAGGTGTGGTGGGGTTGTTGTGGTGTGTGTGGGTGTGGGTGTGGGGGTGTTGGGGGGGGGGTTGGGGCGAGTGTGGTGGGGGGGGTGGGGGTTGGGATTGGGTGGGGGGGGGGTTGGGTGATTGGGTGTGGGTGTCGGTGGGGGTGTGGGTGGGGTGGTGTGGGTGTGGGGTGGGGGTGGGGGTGGTGGTGAGTTGGTGGTGGAGTTGTGGGTGGGTAGTGGGGGTGGTGTGGGGGAGTTTGTTGTGGTGGGGGGTTGGGGGGTGATGGTGTGTGGGGGAGTGTTGGGGTGGTGGGTGTGGGGGTGTGTGGTGGGGTGGGGGTTGTTGTGGTTGGTGTGGGTTGGGGGTGGGGGTGGGGGGTTGGGGTGTGTGTGTGGTGGGGGGTGTGTGTGTGGGTGTGTGTGTTGTGTGGGTGTGTGGGGTGGGTTGGGGTTTGGTGGGGTGGGTTTGGGTGTGGTGTGAGGGTGGGTGTGGGTGTTGGTTGTGTGGGGTGGTGTGGGTGGGGTGGTGGGTGGGTGGGGTGGTGGTGTTGGGTTGTGGGTTGGGTGGTGGTGTGGGTGTGGGTGGTGGGTTGGTGTGTGTGTGGATGTGGGGGGTGGTGGGCGGGGTTGTGGGTGTGTGGGGGGTGGTGGTGTGGATTGGGTGTGTGGGGGTGTGGGGGGTGGGTGGGGGGTGGGTGGTTGGGGTGTGGGGGTGTGTGTGGGGGTGTGTGGTGTGGGTGGGTGGTGGTGGGGGGTGAGTTGTGTGGGGTTGTGGGGTGGGTGGGTTGGGGGTGTGGGGTGTGTGGGTGTGGTGGAATTGCAGGTGTTGTGTGGTGTGGGTGGTGATTGGGGGGTTGTGGGTGGTGTGGCTGTGGGGTGGTGTTGGGTTGGGTGGGGGGTGGGTGTGGGGGTGGTGTGGGGGGGGTTGTGGATTGATGGGGTTGGGTTGGGGTGTGGTGTTGGGGTGTGTGGGTGGTGGGTGTTGGGTGTTGTGTGTTGTGGGGTGTGGTGGGGGTGTGGGATGTGGTGTGTGTGGTGGTGGGGGGGTTTGGGTGGGGGGGTGGTGGTGGTGTGGTGGGGTTGGTTGCTTGTGGGGTGTGGGTGTGTTGGGGGTGGGATGTGGTGTTGGGGGGGGTGATGGGGGGGGGGGGGGTGGGGTGGGGGGTGTTGTATTGGTGTGGTGTTGGGGGGGTGGAGTGGTGGGGGGTGGGGGGTGTCTGTGGGTTGGGGGGTGGTGGTGTGTTGGGGGATTGGTGTGTGTGGTGTGGGGGTGTGTGGTGGGGGTGAGGGTGTGGCTTGTGTGGGAGGGGGGGATTGGGTGTGGGTGTGCTGTGGGTGTTGGTGGGTTGTGTGTGACATAGGTAAGAGCTTGTTGTTATGCTGATTGTACATAGGTTAAAGGGTTGTTGTTATGCTGACTGTGACATAGGTAAAG
>NC_052307.1:5468395-5543395 GCF_016432855.1 Salvelinus namaycush
CCATAGGTAAAAGAGTTTGTTGTATGCTGATTGTGACATAGGTAAAGATTGTTGTTATGCTGATTGTGACATAGGTAAAGAGGTTGTTGTATATGCTGATTGTGACATAGGTAAGAGGTTGTTATGCTGATTGTGACATAGGTAAAGAGGTTGTTTATGCTGATTGTGACATAGGTAAAGAGGTTGGTTATGCTGATTGTGACATAGGTAAAGAGTTGTTGTTTTATGTGCTGATTGTGACATAGGTAAGGTTGTTGTATGCTGATTGTGACATAGGTAAAGAGGTTGTTTGCTGATTGTGACATAGGTAAAGAGTTGTTGTTATGGCTGATTGTGACATAGGTAAGAGGTTGTTGTATGCGATTGTTACATAGGTACGAGGTTGTTTTATGCTGATTGTGACATAGGTAAAGAGTGTCGTTGTTATGCTGATTGTGACATAGGTAAAGAGGTTGTTGTATGCTGATTGTGACATAGGTAAAGAGGTTGTTTATGCTGATTGTGACATAGGTAAAGAGGTTGTTGTTATGCTGATTGTGACATAGGTAAAGAGGTTGTTGTATGCTGATTGTGACATAGGTAAAGAGGTTGTTATGCTGATTGTGACATAGGTAAAGAGGTTGTTATGCTGATTGTGACATAGGTAAAGAGGTTGTTGTAGCTGATTGTGACATAGGGTAAAGAGGTTGTTTATGCTGATTGTGACATAGGTAAAGAGGTTTGTTGTATGCTGATTGTGACATAGGTAAAGAGGGTTGTTGTGCTGATTGTGACATAGGTAAAGAGGTTGTTGTTATGCTGATTGTGACATAGGTAAAGAGGTTGTTGTTATGCTGATTGTGACATAGGTAAAGAGGTCGTTGTTATGCTGATTGTGACATAGGTAAAGAGGTTGTTGTATGCTGATTGTGACATAGGTAAAGAGGTTGTTGTTATGCTGATTGTGACATAGGTAAAGAGGTTGTTGTATGCTGATTGTGACATAGGTAAAGAGGTTGTTGTATGCTGATTGTGACATAGGTAAAGAGGTGTTGTTATGCTGATTGTGACATAGGTAAGAGGTTGTTATGCTGATTGTGACATAGGTAAAGAGGTGTTGTTATGCTGATTGTGACATAGGTAAAGAGGTTGTTATGCTGATTGTGACATAGGTAAGAGGTTTGTTGTTATGCTGATTGTGACATAGGTAAAGAGGTTGTTATGCTGATTGTGACATGTAAAGAGGTTGTTGTGCTGATTGTGACATAGGTAAGAGGTTGTTGTATGCTGATTGTGACATAGGTAAGAGGTTGTTATGCTGATTGTGACATAGGTAAAGAGGTTGTTGTGCTGATTGTGACATAGGTAAGAGCTTGTTGTATGCTGATTGTGACATAGGTAAAGAGCTTGTTGTTATGCTGATTGTGACATAGGTAAAGAGGTTGTTGTTATGCTGATTGTGACATAGGTAAAGAGCTTGTTGTTATGCTGATTGTGACATAGGTAAAGAGGTTGTTATGCTGATTGTGACATAGGTAAAGAGGTTGTTGTGCTGATTGTGACATAGGTAAAGAGGTTGTATGCTGATTGTGACATAGGTAAAGAGGTTGTTGTGCTGATTGTGACATAGGTAAAGAGGTTGTTGTATGCTGATTGTGACATAGGTAAAGAGGTTGTTGTTATGTTGATTGTGACATAGGTAAAGAGGTTGTTGTATGCTGATTGTGACATAGGTAAAGAGCTTGTTGTTATGCTGATTGTGACATAGGTAAAGAGGTTGTTGTTATGCTGATTGTGACATAGGTAAAGAGCTTGTTGTTATGCTGATTGTGACATAGGTAAAGAGGTTGTTATGCTGATTGTGACATAGGTAAAGAGGTTGTTGTTATGCTGATTGTGACATAGGTAAAGAGGTCGTTGTTGTGCTGATTGTGACATAGGTAAAGAGGTCGTTGTTGTGCTGATTGTTACATAGGTAAAGAGGTTGTTGTTATGCTGATTGTGACATATGTAAAGAGGTTGTTCTATGCTGATTGTGACATAGGTAAAGAGGTTGTTGTATTCTGATTGTGACATAGGTAAAGAGGTTGTTGTATGCTGATTGTGACATAGGTAAAGAGGTTGTTGTTGTGCTGATTGTGACATAGGTAAAGAGGTTGTTGTATGCTGATTGTAACATAGGTAAAGAGGTTGTTGTATGCTGATTGTGACATAGGTAAAGAGGTTGTTGTTGTGCTGATTGTGACATAGGTAAAGAGGTTGTTGTATGCTGATTGTAACATAGGTAAAGAGGTTGTTATGCTGATTGTGACATAGGTAAAGTGGTTGTTATGCTGATTGTGACATAGGTAAAGAGGTTGTTGTATGCTGATTGTGAAATAGGTAAAGAGGTTGTTATGCTGATTGTGACATAGGTAAAGAGGTTGTTGTGCTGATTGTGACATAGGTAAAGAGGTTGTTGTTATGCTGATTGTGACATAGGTAAAGAGTTTGTTGTATGCTGATTGTGACATAGGTAAAGAGGTTGTTGTATGCTGATTGTGACATAGGTAAAGAGGTTGTTTTTATGCTGATTGTGACATAGGTAAAGAGGTCGTTGTTATGCTGATTGTGACATAGGTAAAGAGGTTGTTGTGCTGATTGTGACATAGGTAAAGAGGTCGTTGTTATGCTGATTGTGACATAGGTAAAGAGGTTGTTATGCTGATTGTGACATAGGTAAAGAGGTTGTTGTTATGCTGATTGTGACATAGGTAAAGAGGTTGTTGTATGCTAATTGTGACATAGGTAAAGAGGTTGTTGTATGCTGATTGTGACATAGGTAAAGAGGTTGTTGTTATGCTGATTGTGACATAGGTAAAGAGGTTGTTGTTATGCTGATTGTGACATAGGTAAAGAGGTTGTTATGCTGATTGTGACATAGGTAAAGAGGTTGTTGTTATGCTGATTGTGACATAGGTAAAGAGGTTGTTGTTATGCTGATTGTGACATATGTAAAGAGGTTGTTGTGCTGATTGTGACATAGGTAAAGAGGTTGTTGTATGCTGATTGTGACATAGGTAAAGAGGTTGTTATGCTGATTGTGACATAGGTAAAGAGGTTGTTGTGCTGATTGTGACATAGGTAAAGAGGTTGTTGTATGCTGATTGTGACATAGGTAAAGAGCTTGTTGTTATGCTGATTGTGACATAGGTAAAGAGGTTGTTGTTATGCTGATTGTGACATAGGTAAAGAGCTTGTTGTTATGCTGATTGTGACATAGGTAAAGAGGTTGTTATGCTGATTGTGACATAGGTAAAGAGGTTGTTGTGCTGATTGTGACATAGGTAAAGAGGTTGTTATGCTGATTGTGACATAGGTAAAGAGGTTGTTGTGCTGATTGTGACATAGGTAAAGAGGTTGTTGTATGCTGATTGTGACATAGGTAAAGAGGTTGTTGTTATGTTGATTGTGACATAGGTAAAGAGGTTGTTGTATGCTGATTGTGACATAGGTAAAGAGCTTGTTGTTATGCTGATTGTGACATAGGTAAAGAGGTTGTTGTTATGCTGATTGTGACATAGGTAAAGAGCTTGTTGTTATGCTGATTGTGACATAGGTAAAGAGGTTGTTATGCTGATTGTGACATAGGTAAAGAGGTTGTTGTTATGCTGATTGTGACATAGGTAAAGAGGTCGTTGTTGTGCTGATTGTGACATAGGTAAAGAGGTCGTTGTTGTGCTGATTGTTACATAGGTAAAGAGGTTGTTGTTATGCTGATTGTGACATATGTAAAGAGGTTGTTCTATGCTGATTGTGACATAGGTAAAGAGGTTGTTGTATTCTGATTGTGACATAGGTAAAGAGGTTGTTGTATGCTGATTGTGACATAGGTAAAGAGGTTGTTGTTGTGCTGATTGTGACATAGGTAAAGAGGTTGTTGTATGCTGATTGTAACATAGGTAAAGAGGTTGTTGTATGCTGATTGTGACATAGGTAAAGAGGTTGTTGTTGTGCTGATTGTGACATAGGTAAAGAGGTTGTTGTATGCTGATTGTAACATAGGTAAAGAGGTTGTTATGCTGATTGTGACATAGGTAAAGTGGTTGTTATGCTGATTGTGACATAGGTAAAGAGGTTGTTGTATGCTGATTGTGAAATAGGTAAAGAGGTTGTTATGCTGATTGTGACATAGGTAAAGAGGTTGTTGTGCTGATTGTGACATAGGTAAAGAGGTTGTTGTTATGCTGATTGTGACATAGGTAAAGAGTTTGTTGTATGCTGATTGTGACATAGGTAAAGAGGTTGTTGTATTCTGATTGTGACATAGGTAAAGAGGTCGTTGTTATGCTGATTGTGACATAGGTAAAGAGGTTGTTGTTATGCTGATTGTGACATAGGTAAAGAGGTTGTTGTATGCTGATTGTGACATAGGTAAAGGGGTTGTTGTATGCTGATTGTGACATAGGTAAAGATGTTGTTGTATGCTGATTGTGACATAGGTAAAGAGGTTGTTGTATGCTGATTGTGACATAGGTAAAGAGGTTGTTATGCTGATTGTGACATAGGTAAAGAGGTTGTTGCATGCTGATTGTGACATAGGTAAAGAGGTTGTTGTATGCTGATTGTGACATATGTAAAGAGGTCGTTGTTATGCTGATTGTGACATAGGTAAAGAGGTTGTTGTATGCTGATTGTGACATAGGTAAAGAGGTTGTTATGCTGATTGTGACATAGGTAAAGAGGTTGTTATGCTGATTGTGACATAGGTAAAGAGGTTGTTGTATGCTGATTGTGACATAGGTAAAGAGGTTGTTGTATGCTGATTGTGACATATGTAAAGAGGTTGTTGTTATGCTGATTGTGACATAGGTAAAGAGGTTGTTGTATGCTGATTGTGACATAGGTAAAGAGGTTGTTGTATGCTGATTGTGACATAGGTAAAGAGGTTGTTGTTATGCTGATTGTGACATATGTAAAGAGGTTGTTGTTATGCTGATTGTGACATAGGTAAAGAGGTTGTTGTATGCTGATTGTGACATAGGTAAAGAGGTTGTTGTATGCTGATTGTGACATAGGTAAAGAGGTTGTTGTTATGCTGATTGTGACATAGGTCAAGAGGTCGTTGTTATGCTGATTGTGACATAGGTAAAGAGGTTGTTATGCTGATTGTGACATAGGTAAAGAGGTCGTTGTTATGCTGATTGTGACATAGGTAAAGAGGTCGTTGTTATGCTGATTGTGACATAGGTAAAGAGGTTGTTGTGTGCTGATTGTGACATAGGTAAAGAGGTTGTTGTATGCTGATTGTGACATAGGTAAAGAGGTTGTTATGCTGATTGTGACATAGGTAAAGAGGTTGTTATGCTGATTGTGACATAGGTAAAGAGGTTGTTATGCTGATTGTGACATAGGTAAAGAGGTCGTTGTTATGCTGATTGTGACATAGGTAAAGAGGTCGTTGTTATGCTGATTGTGACATAGGTCAAGAGGTCGTTGTTATGCTGATTGTGACATAGGTAAAGAGGTTGTTATGCTGATTGTGACATAGGTAAAGATGTTGTTGTATGCTGACTGTGACATAGGTAAAGAGGTTGTTGTATGCTGATTGTGACATAGGTAAAGAGGTTGTTGTATGCTGATTGTGACATAGGTCAAGAGGTCGTTGTTATGCTGATTGTGACATAGGTAAAGAGGTTGTTGTGTGCTGATTGTGACATAGGTAAAGAGGTTGTTGTATGCTGATTGTGACATAGGTAAAGGGGTTGTTATGCTGATTGTGACATAGGTAAAGAGGTTGTTGTATGCTGATTGTGACATAGGTAAAGAGGTTGTTATGCTGATTGTGACATAGGTAAAGAGGTTGTTATGCTGATTGTGACATAGGTAAAGAGGTTGTTATGCTGATTGTGACATAGGTAAAGAGGTTGTTGTGCTGATTGTGACATAGGTAAAGAGGTTGTTGTATGCTGATTGTGACATAGGTAAAGAGGTTGTTGTATGCTGATTGTGACATAGGTAAAGAGGTTGTTTTTATGCTGATTGTGACATAGGTAAAGAGGTCGTTGTTATGCTGATTGTGACATAGGTAAAGAGGTTGTTGTGCTGATTGTGACATAGGTAAAGAGGTCGTTGTTATGCTGATTGTGACATAGGTAAAGAGGTTGTTGTGCTGATTGTGACATAGGTAAAGAGCTTGTTGTATGCTGATTGTGACATAGGTAAAGAGGTTGTTGTTATGCTGATTGTGACATAGGTAAAGAGGTTGTTGTTATGCTGATTGTGACATAGGTAAAGAGGTTGTTGTATGCTGATTGTGACATAGGTAAAGAGGTTGTTGTATGCTGATTGTGACATAGGTAAAGAGGTTGTTATGCTGATTGTGACATAGGTAAAGAGGTTGTTATGCTGATTGTGACATAGGTAAAGAGGTTGTTGTTATGCTGATTGTGACATAGGTAAAGAGGTTGTTATGCTGATTGTGACATAGGTAAAGAGGTTGTTGTATGCTGATTGTGACATAGGTAAAGAGGTTGTTGTGTGCTGACAATGTTGACCAATGACTATTCTCAGCATGCCTTGGTGAATGGAGGGGTGAACTCTGATCCTTACCAAATTGAAATGTTTAATGAGAATGCTCAGGAACTATAGCAGGTTTATGCAAATGGGACATAGAGTCCATAGGCGATGCCTTATACGTAGTGGGATGCGTGTCCTGGGTCATGGCCATTAGGCACAAAATGGAAGACATTTATTTTTAAACCGTGTAATTTTACTTTTAAATTGAGAGAATTCTCAAAATGGGGGAATGCGAAAATGACGTATTCACCTGGTTTATTTGATTTGACTGGTTAACAATATTTAGCTAATAGTAAGACATTTCTGTCCTGTTACTGGAGATGGCTTGAGCTGACAAATGAGTTAAAGACTGCATTACATAGACAGGAATGTGTTTTACTAGAGATAGTTTATTTTGTCACAAAATCATCCTTGAATCTGGGAACCTAACCCAGGGTGGGGTTAAGACAACAACCCACGTGCAGATGATAACGACAGGATGGACCCAGAGTGACTTATAATGCCCCAATCTGCATGGGATGGGTGGAACCAATCATGGCTAAGCATTTGTAGTGTCAGCTATATATAGTATTCTGCATATGTGTAAAGGTTAGGTTACTCAGTCCTACACTCAGGGGTGGGGGGTCGACCAGCCTCATTATTGCAATTATTGCAACACCTACTCATTCAACGGTTTTTCTTTATTTGTACTATTTTCTACAATACAGAATAATAGTGAAGACATCAAAACTATGAAATTAATCATGTCGTAACCAAAAAAGTGTAAAACAAATCAAAATATATTTTATATTTGAGATTCTTCAAACAGCCACCCTTTGCCTTGATGACAGCGTTGCACAAACGTTTGACCGGTAGTGTACACCACTCTGGTACGGTGTCCATGTCAGGATCGCTCAATTTCAACACGTTTTCCTCTCTGGGAACAGTCACCCTCATCACTACTTATGACTGGAGTGCTGCTGAGGTGACTGAAGGCCTAAACACAGACTCCCTTCAGTCCAAAATGATACTTGCAGCACACTTTTTAAATCTAGGCAATGGCATTGTTTGTCCACCATATTGATCACCATAAGTAAACGCTACATTCAAGATTTATCTCTTCTAACAATATTTGGCTTGCGATGCATTGGTGTAAAATGTAGAATGTGTCCTTGTGACTTTTCGAACACGTTGACAGAGCCAAGTGTGTAAAATATATGATATCATTAATAAGGACTAGATTGTTATTGACAGGTAACTCGATTACAGATCATACTTCACTCTCTGGGTGACCTTTTCAGGACACAGGACAATCCATCAAATGGTGCAGTTTTGACCCCTATCTCGCTCTGGTCTCTCAGAATCATCCCTCTCTCTCTCTGGTCTCTCAGATTCATCCCTCTCTCCCTCTCTGTGGTCTCTCATAATCACCACTCTTGCCCTCTCTCACTGGTCTCTCAGATTCATCCCTCGCTCCCTCTATCGCTCTCTCTGGTCTCTCAGAATCATCCCCCTCTCCCTCTCTCTCTGGTCTCTCAGAATCATCTCTCTATCCCACTCCCACTCTCTTTGGTCTTTCAGAATCATCCCTCTCTCCCTCTACCTCTTTCTCCCTCTCCGTTTCTTTCTGGTCTCTCAGAATCATCCCTCCTTCCCTGTAACCATCTCTCCCTCTACCTCTCTCTCCCTCTACCTCTTTCTCCCTCTACCTCTCTACTTCTCTCTCTCCCTCACTCTCCCTCAACGTCTCTCTCCCTCTACATCTCTCTCCCTCTACCTCTCTCTCCCTCTCCCTCTCTCTCCCTCTACCTCTCTCTCCCTCTACCTCTCTCTCCCTCTACCTCTCTCTCCCTCTACCTCTCTCTCCCTCTACCTCTCTCCCTCTCTCTCCCTCTCTCTCCCTCTCTCTCCCTCTACCTCTTTCTCCCTCTACCTCTTTCTCCCTCTACCTCTTTCTCCCTCTACCTCTTTCTGCCTCTCTACCGCTCTCTCCCGCTACATCTCTCTCCCTCTACATCTCTCTCTCTACCTCTCTCTCTCTACCTCTCTCTCCCTCTACCTCTTTCTCTCTCTACCTCTCTCTCCCTCTACCTCTTTCTCTCTCTACCTATTTTTCCCTCTACCTCTCTCTCCCTCTTTCTCTCTATACCTCTCTCTCCCTCTCCCTCTCTCCCTCTACCTCTTTCTCTCTCTCCCTCTACCTCTTTCTCTCTCTACCACTCTCTCCCTCTCCCTCTCTCTACCTCTCTCTCCCTCTCTTTCCCTCTACCTCGCTCTCCCTCTCCCTCCCTCTCCCTCTACATCTCTCTCCCTCTACATCTCTCTCCCTCTACCTCTTTCTCTCTCTCCCTTTCTCTCCCTCTCTCTTTCTCTACCTCTCTCTACCGCTACCTCTCTCTCTCCCTCAACCTCTTTCTCTCTCTCCCTTTCTCTCTCTCTCTTTCTCTCTCTCCCTTTCTCTCTCTCTTTCTCTCTCTCCCTTTCTCTCTCTCCCTTTCTCTCTCTCCCTCTCTCTCTCTCCCTTTCTCTCTCTCTCTCCCTCTCTCTCCCTCTCTCTCTCTACCTCGCTCTCCCTCTCCCTCCCTCTCCCTCTACATCTCTCTCCCTCTACATCTCTCTCCCTCTACCTCTCTCTCCCTCTACCTCTCTCTCCCTCTACCTCTCTCTCCCTCTACCTCTCTCTCCCTCTACCTCTTTCTCTCTCTACCTTTCTACCCCTCTCTCCCTCTACCTCTCTCTCCCTCTTCCTCTTTCTCTCTCTACCTCTCTACCTCTTTCTCTCTCTACCGTTCTACTTCTCTACCCCTCTCTCCTTCTACCGCTCTACTTTCTACCTCTCTCTACCTCTTCTCCCTCTACCTCGCTACTTCTCCCTCTACCTCTCTCTCACTCTACCTCTTTCTCCCTCTACCTCTCTACTTCTCTCTCTACCCCTCTCTCCTTCTACCTCTACTTTCTACCTCTCTACCTCTCTCTCCCTCTTCCGCTCTCTCCCTCTACGTCTTTCTCCCTCTACATCTCTACTTCTCTCTCTACCCCTCTCTCCTTCTACCTCTCTACTTTCTACCTCTCTACCTCTCTACCTCTACCTCTCTACTTCTCCCTCTACCTCTCTCTCACTCTACCTCTTTTCCCCTCTACCTCTCTACTTCTCTCTCTACCCCTCTCTCCTTCTACCTCTACTTTCTACCTCTCTACCTCTCTACCTCTACCTCTCTACTTCTCTCTCTACCCCTCTCTCCTTCTACCTCTACTTTCTACCTCTCTACATCTCTACCTCTACCTCTCTACCCCTCTCTCCTTCTACCTCTACTTTCTACCTCTCTACCTCTACCTCTCTACTTTCTATCTCTCTCCTTCTACCTCTACTTTCTACCTCTCTCCTTCTACCTCTACTTTCTACCTCTCTCCTTCTACCTCTCTACTTTCTACCTCTCTCCCTCTACCTCTCTACTTCTCTCTCTACCTCTCTCTCCTTCTACCTCTCTCCTTCTACCTCTCTAATTTCTACCTCTCTACCTCTCTCTCCCTCTACCTCTCTACTTCTCTCTCTACCTCTCTCTCCGTCTACCTCCCACCAGCCTGCTCTCCATCCCAGGTATCAACAGAGCCGCTGAGGGCCACTAGGTGTACCATGGCTTTAATGCTAATGGCATTATGGGAATAGGAGGAAAAGAAACACATGCATGCTGTGCATTGGCCATTTACAGTTTGGGAATGCTACAAAGTGGGTATGCACCCAGTGTTCCAAAAATAGTAGACGACTCAAAGTGTCCTATTGGGAAGTGCAGTAGACTACAAATAACATTTGATTAGATTGTTTTAACATGATGATCCTGGCCACCTCAGGTGATCCTGGCTAGACCCTGGCTACCTCATGTGATCCTGGCTAGATTCTGGCTACCTCAGGTGATCCTGGCTAGACCCTGGCTACCTCAGGTGATCCTGGCTAGACCCTGGCTACCTCAGGTGATCCTGGCTAGACCCTGGCTACCTCAGGTGATCCTGGCTAGACCCTGGCTACCTCAGGTGATCCTGGCTAGATTCTGGCTACCTCAGGTGATCCTGGCTAGATTCTGGCTACCTCAGGTTATCCTGGCTAGATCCTGGCTACCTCAGGTGATCCAGGTTAGACCCTGGCTACTTCAGATGATCCTGGGTAGACCCTGGCTACCTCAGGTGATCCTGGTTAGATCCTGGCTACTTCAGATGATCTTGGCCACCTCAGATGATCCTGGCTAGACCCTGGCTACCTCAGGTGATCCTGGCTAGATTCTGGCTACCTCAGGTGATCCAGGTTAGACCCTGGCTACCTCAGGTGATCCTGGGTAGACCCTGGCTACTTCAGATGATCCTGGCTAGACCCTGGCTACTTCAGATGATCCTGGCTAGACCCTGGCTACTTCAGATGATCCTGGCTGCTTCAGGCAAATAAATAAATATTAAAAAAGGTTGAATAGCCTTTTGTTTTTCCGCATCTTAAATGCGTGTTCAGTGTGTATCTTCAATTTAACACAAAGTTACATTAACAATGTTATGTCCTCTCCATTTTTCAGTTTAAAAGCTGCATATTTCTAAGAATGTCAACCACATTCATTCAAATTCTAGGCACATTTCCAAGTAATCTGAACACAAGCTTCAATTGATACCAATGGGTTACAGTACAAGGCACCCCATGTCCGGAAAAAAAAAGTTTACTTGGCATTTTTATTGAAATAATGAATGTTGGGAATGTCTCTACGCAGATGCAAAAGTACAAATCATCTGGAAACCAAAGAGTAATACATAGGCCGGTATTTAATCCGTAGAGCGCCGTAGACAGTGTGCCTTTTAAAGGCAATGTCCCCGCGTTCACGGAAATGCTATTCATAGTAAATGCTGCATCTGTTGGCTCAATCGGAAATTACCTTTAAATGTCAACCTTACTATAAATGTGGGTTGCATTGAATCATAGTCTCTGTTTGTAAAAAGGACCTCTGTGTCTGCTGTGTGTCATGATTGTAGTATATGCTTGCTTTGATCAACCGTATGTATGTTTCTTACACATAAATGTTGGATCATCAATACCTGCTTTACTCCTTTCTGGTTCTAAGGAGTTAGGAACAGCTCATTTAAAAGTGACTTATCTTCAACACATAGACAGTATACTGTGGACAGTATATTGTCCCAGACAACTTTTCAAGGTGTGTGTGTGTGTGTGTGTGTGTGTGTGTGTGTGTGTGTGTGTGTGTGTGTGTGTGTGTGTGTGTGTGTGTGTGTGTGTGTGTGTGTGTGTGTGTGTGTGTGTGTGTGAAAATGCGTACAAGTGTGTGTGCACCGGAGGCTGGTGAGGGTAAGGATCGCTCATCATAATGTCTGCAATTGAGTGAATGGAATGTTATCGAACACAACAACCATTAATTCCATTAATTCCACTCCCCAATTAATGTGCCACCAGCCGCCTGTGATGTGTACTCTAGGTATGTGTGGCTATGTATTTATAAAGAGATTGACTTATTTTGATCATCAGAGAGAGCTCTCCTCCAAGGCAGCCTTTGATTAGAAAAGTATGATTTCAGGTGACACTCAGCCCAATTGGTAGTCATGCAAAATGACACATTGTCACGCTGTCTGCATACCGAGTCTCTAATGACGCTAGTGGCCTGTCACAAGAAAGAGAAATCATCAGCATTGCCCCTTTCAAGTTTCAACCAATCAGAAACTATTTAACTAAGCTCTAAATTATAACACTAAACATCTCAAAAAATTGAAAAGACGTGTTGAGTCGAATGCTACAGTATATATACAATATATATGTTGGTTAAACATTTATCAGACAGAGAAACAAGGAATATGATGATTCTGGGTACAACAAGCTTATAAATTGTATCTTCCTCACTTCCAGCTGTAGATTTTGCTAATTAATTTGCTCCAAATGAATTCCAAGAATTGAATTCCAATGATCCCTCCAAGTCATGATCAAGTTGCATGCTTTGTGACTACTGGTGACTGCTGGTGTACTGTACATGTCCAAGTTATTCATATCTCTTAATCAACTGCCTCATTGTTCTGCACTGTGGAGGCAGGGCGTGGTGGGTTGATTATAGGTTGCTCATTGTTCTGCACTGTGGAGGCAGGGCGTGGTGGGTTGGTTATAGGTTGCTCATTGTTCTGCACTGTGGAGGCAGGGCGTGGTGGGTTGGTTATAGGTTGCTCATTGTTCTGCACTGTGGAGGCAGGGCGTGGTGGGTTGATTATAGGTTGCTCATTGTTCTGCACTGTGGAGGCAGGGCGTGGTGGGTTGGTTATAGGTTGCTCATTGTTCTGCACTGTGGAGGCAGGGCGTGGTGGGTTGGTTATAGGTTGCTCATTGTTCTGCACTGTGGAGGCAGGGCGTGGTGGGTTGGTTATAGGTTGCTCATTGTTCTGCACTGTGGAGGCAGGGCGTGGTGGGTTGATTATAGGTTGCTCATTGTTCTGCACTGTGGAGGCAGGGCGTGGTGGGTTGGTTATAGGTTGCTCATTGTTCTGCACTGTGGAGGCAGGGCGTGGTGGGTTGGTTATAGGTTGCTCATTGTTCTGCACTGTGGAGGCAGGGCGTGGTGGGTTGGTTATAGGTTGCTCATTGTTCTGCACTGTGGAGGCAGGGCGTGGTGGGTTGGTTATAGGTTGCTCATTGTTCTGCACTGTGGAGGCAGGGCGTGGTGGGTTGGTTATAGGTTGCTCATTGGTTCCAATCTAAAGAAGCAGAAGCTGGAGGGGTTTTGTTACTTTAGAGATGGCAACTGGTTGGATCGTGTTGACAACGGAGTGGATATTGTTGATAACGGAGTGGATATTGTTGATAACGGAGTGGATAGTGTTGACAACGGAGTGGATCGTGTTGTCAACGGAGTGGATAATGTTGACAACGGATTGGATCATGTTGACAACGGAGTGGATAATGTTGACAACGGAGTGGATCGTGTTGACAACGGAGTGGATCGTGTTGACAACGGAGTGGATCGTGTTGACAACGGAGTGGATCGTGTTGACAACGAGTGGATCGTGTTGACAACGGAGTGGATCGTGTTGACAACGGAGTGGATCGTGTTGACAACGGAGTGGATCGTGTTGACAACGGAGTGGATCGTGTTGACAACGGAGTGGATCATGTTGACAACGAGTGGATCGTGTTGACAACGGAGTGGATCGTGTTGACAACGGAGTGGATCGTGTTGACAACGGAGTGGATCGTGTTGACAACGGAGTGGATCGTGTTGACAACGGAGTGGATCGTGTTGACAACCGAGGGGATCGTGTTGACAACGGAGTGGATCGTGTTGACAACGGAGTGGATCGTGTTGACAACGGAGTGGATCGTGTTGACAACGGAGTGGATCCTGTTGACAATGGAGTGGATCATGTTGACAATGGAGTGGATCATGTGGGGGGGCTCTCACCACCTGCTTATGTTCCTGATGAGGTTATACTGTTCAGTAGCCAAACATTGTCAAATGTTGCTGATAGAAATGGCATGAGTGGAGTTGATTCATGTCAGAGAGAAGTGTTTGTTGTACACTACCGGTCAAAAGTTTCAGAACACCTACTCATTCAAGGGTTTTTCTTTATTTTTACTATTTGCTATTGTCAAAATAGTCACACATGGAGGCACTGCAAAGTCTGCCTGTGTGGCACCAGGAGAAGGAAGCAGAGGAGGTTGACAAAGAACATGTGTTTAGCTTGTGTTGCACCATGCTTTGGGGAGTATCATGTGCTCAAACATTATTGAGCACATCTGCAGCCATTAGTGACTGACTGACCTGACCGGTGACCTGACAGGTGACATGGCATGATACTATGCCTTTAGAGGTGTGTGTGTGTGTGTGTGGGGGGGGGGGGGGGGGGTAGCAGTTGTTGTTCACTCACTGCACGAATATGAAATATGGGTTATTCGAATTCCCTTTTTTTCCCCCCCTCTAGTAAAACAAGTTTCTGTTGTTGTTCAACCATCACCAATACTTCAATAAAATAGACGACTATTACCTATTATTGGTCTATGTGTTTCCTTGGTGTGTCCTCATCCGGTAAAACTGTTAAGGAGTGTACGCTAGCATACAAACGCTGGCCTCAATCTTCAGCTCCAAAGGTGTCCAGCTACAGTTATGATATTGGCAAATACTGTTTGTGTGTTTGGTTTCTGAAAGTACAGAATATACAGGAATTATTAGTAATGAGAATACAATATCAGGATAAAGCAATAAAACAATATTACAAAGAAGTAACACAATAACACTGCTATAAAAAAATTATAATCTTGCATTGACAAAATCACAAATATGAGTTCTAACAGTAAGAAACAGTAACTGTTGATCTCCACAAGGGGGCAGAACAGAGCTATGCTAAACAAGCCAAATTAAAACTAACCATGGTCATAAGGCCAGGGGAGCTTCAAAATATAACACAAGCTAATACTTCTCTGACGCAATTAGCTTTGTTTTACAGAGCTAATAGAAGAATGTAGCTAGCCGCATAAGCACGATTGAATATAACACCATAAAGATTATGAAATGAGTAACGTTGCCTCGCGTGTCCGCGGTTATAAGGAATACACACAAATATACTATGCTCCATACATACAGTGAGCTACAGTAGAAACGACATAACACGACATACAGAAACTATTATATCGTAATAAGGCATTTACTTTGATATAAACGCACACATTTACGAAGTTATTATCATGTAGTAACGAAAACAACAATGAACGCGATGCGGGCACCAGACGGAAAAACAATTGGTGCTTGGGGAAGTTTGTCCAGTTCAGTAATGCCTAAAAAATAAACTGTCCGTAAAAGTGAAATGGACTACTTTTATGTGCATTAATGAGGAGGCGGAACACACCTCGATTCAAACTGTTGTTAGAAAATAAAAACTTGTTTGAAAATAATTAGAAATTGACAAGTTGAAACAGCCTATAGGTAAATAATAACAGGCAGCGTGCCTTGGTTTGAGGGCACCGCGGATTAACTTTCCTGTTTCGTAACAATCACATTTTGAAACAGTGAGCACGTTGTGACATCAGGTGCATAAAGAAACTCACGCTGGTACAACTGTTAGAGATATTTGAAACTCACGTAAGAAAAGGTCAAATTTTCTCCCTCATTGCCTTCTATCATTAGCTTCTACGCCTGTGTCTTGGAAGGCTTGGGAAGCATTCACAGAACAATCAACACTGTTTGCACCATCACAATGCTTAATGTTCCTCATGCTATCGTTCCACATGAAAGTTCCTCATCGGTCAAGACTACAGGAATAATGCCATATGGTTTGTGGATGCATGAGGAACTTCAGCACAAACAAAACATGACACATTCCTGTGAACACTATTGTCAACCATAAACTTGGTGAATTGATAACAGCTATTTTCAGTGAGGCTACTTCTACCAGTGTGCCATACTGCCCCATTACTGTTATGCCAGGTGCTGGATCGTCTACTTCGCCTTGCGGTGGAGCGGCTATTGTTTGCTGGATTCCCGTACTGAGCCTGCTGTTGACTCGAGCTGGAGCGGCTGTTATTTAAGTCCCGCCGTGGGACTGCTGGTGTTCCTTTCAATTGGACTGGTTTCATTTACTGCTCTGTGTTGTGCTGTTCCTCCCATGACCCATACCAAAGTTGCAATGAAAAGACTGACCACAAAAAGCAACAAACATGATGTGTAGACTCCGGTCCTGTTCCTCCCAAGGCCACTGGGGTCGCCGGCGACAATTCATCGGCTGATACATCGTCGCCTGGGTCGTGGGGCACCTTCCTGCAGTGGCTGGCATGAACCCACGTCCAACTCTCTGCAACCTTCACCGCTGTCTGGGTCGTCAGGAGCACCTGGAATGGACCAGTCCAGCGCTGTTGTCTCCTTCACCGCTGTCTGGGTCGTCAGGAGCACCTGGAATGGACCAGTCCAGCGCTGTTGTCTCCTTCACCGCTGTCTGGGTCGTCAGGAGCACCTGGAATGGACCAGTCCAGCGCTGTTGTCTCCTTCACCGCTGTCTGGGTCGTCAGGAGCACCTGGAATGGACCAGTCCAGCGCTGTTGTCTCCTTCACCGCTGTCTGGGTCGTCAGGAGCACCTGGAATGGACCAGTCCAGCGCTGTTGTCTCCTTCACCGCTGTCTGGGTCGTCAGGAGCACCTGGAATGGACCAGTCCAGCGCTGTTGTCTCCTTCACCGCTGTCTGGGTCGTCAGGAGCACCTGGAATGGACCAGTCCAGCGCTGTTGTCTGTCTGCGGAGGTCCTTGATGACCACTCAATTGCCTGGCTGCAATTTGTGAAGCTGTCCTCCCTTTGGTTCAGGCAAAGCTGCTTTTACCCTGGGAAATAGACTTCAGAACATTGTTATGTGCAGCTCATTATCTTACCATGTGATCCTTGCAACCCATCAATGTCAACCTGTTCTGTGGGCCTATGTCCGTCAACTTGCAAAACAAGCAGACCCTCTGTATTTTATTAGTGCTGGAAAATGTAAAGGTAATTTAATATAGCACCTGCCTCTGTCTAAATTCTAGAGTACTACAGATGCAACAATGATCGTAGGCTGAAAAAAAAAAACACTGCTTTAAAAGTTGTGACAATGAGTCAAGTAGGAAACGTAATGGAAAAGTACTCCTGACGTTTCAGTCCTTGAAGAGTGACAAATTGTCCCCAATGTCACCTATCAAAGGCAGGGATTATTATTATTACCTCTCTATGTTATTGCATATATGATGTTAGACAAGCGAATAGTCTAGGAATTGACAGTCAAATTGAGTTCTAACACTGGAACTTTTTATATCTCTCTTTTGATGGATGACTGTCCACCCACCATGTTTAGTTTCTCTCTCTCTCTCTCTCCGTCCGTCTGTCCGTCTGTCCGTCTGTCCGTCTGTCCGTCTGTCCGTCTGTCCGTCTGTCTGTCTGTCTGTCTGTCTGTCTGTCTGTCTGTCTGTCTGTCTGTCTGTCTGTCTGTCTGTCTGTCATCTCTCTGTCTGTCTGTCTGTCTGTCTGTCTGTCTGTCTGGCTGTCTGTCTGTCTGTCTGTCTGTCTGTCTGTCTGTCTGTCTGTCTGTCATCTCTCTGTCTGTCTTATCATATTTTACAGACTACACAGTTAAACGTTTTTTACATAGTGTTGCTCATAAGGGAAAAATTGTAATTTCGGTGTAAACACAAAACAATCCCAGAGCAGCCATTCATACGGAGAGAGACTGACTGCTCAGCGCTGTGTTCCATTCAGTACATCGTGGGTATCATCCAGCCGCCCGCTTTAGGAGAACACACGGTGTTAATGACTATATAATACACAATTTGCATTAATGGAAAAACAAGCATATTTATGAAATCGGAGTTAGGTAGCGTCCAAAACACTTTTAATTACCCCTGGCGCATTACATTACGGCTGTGTCCCAAATGTTATCCTATTACCTATAAAGTGTACTATTTTTGACGAGAGCTGTATGTCAAAGTAGAGGGAATAGGGTGGCGTTTGGGACACAGACTATTCTCCTAATAAACTGATTAACTACAAATGTCCTTTCTGTCCCCGATAGGCAATAAAATAGCATCTTAATCACAACGAGCATTGCCATGCAGGTCGAGCTACCAAGACCGACTGTTGCACCCTGGGAGATCCGACACAAAATAAGTTGTTATGAAGACAACAAGGTACTTAGAGGTGCCATCAAAATAGATGTTTATAAAAAAGAATTACTGCCTTTTATTATGTACTAAAACATTTTAAAAAATCATTAATGACATCAGTAGCTACAACGACACAGCATTTGTCGTTATTTTGAATATAAAATATAAACACTCTATCTAATAAATGTTTAAGAAAATATATAATAAGTCTCTAAAAGCTTTGCACACCTGGATTGTACAATATTTGCACATAGTTTTTATTTTTATTATTCAAGCTCTGTCAAGTTGGTTGTTGATCATTGTTAGACAGCCATTATCAAGTTTTGCCATAGGCCACTCAGAAACATTCAATGTCGTCTTGGAAAGCAACTCCAGTGTATATTTGGCCTTGTGTTTTAGGTTATTGTCCTGCTGAAAGGTAACTTTGTCTCCCAATGTGTCACGCCCTGACATTAGTTATCTATGTTTTCTTTATTATTTTGGTTAGGTTAGGGTGTGACAAGGGTGGGTATGCTTGTTTTGTATTGTCTACGTTTTTTTGTATGTCTAGGGGTGTTAGTAAGTCTAGGCATATGTATGTCTATGGTGGCCTGAATTGGTTCCCAATCAGAGGCAGCTGTTTATCGTTGTCTCTGATTGGGGATCATATTTAGGTTGCCATTTTCCCTTTTGGTTTTGTGGGTTCTTATTCTATGTTTAGTTGCCTGTCTGCACTAGCCATATTAGCTTCACGGTTCGTTTTGTTATTTTGTTCGTTTTGTTCAGTGTTCGTTCTTTAAATAAAGAAGAATGTACGCTTACAACGCTGCGCCTTGGTCTCCTCCCTACGACGGCCGTGACACAATGTCTGTTGAAAAGCAGACTGAACCAGGTTTTCTTCTAGGATTTTGCCTGTGCTTAGCTCTATTCCGTTTATTTTAATCCTAAAAAAAAACTCCCTGGTCCACGCCAGTGACAAGCATACCCATAACCACGCTTGTAAATATGAAGATTGGTGATGTGTTGTATAAGATTTGCTCCAAACACGACGCTTTGTATTCAGTACATGAAGCTAATTTCTTTAACACATTTTTGCAGTTTTACTTTAGTGCCTTTATTGCAAACGGATACATGTTTTGGAATATTTTTATTAGTATTATGCACAGGCTTCCTTATTTTCACTCTCAATTAGGTTAGCATTGTGGAGTAACAACAATGTTCTCCTCAGTTCTCTCCTATCCCATTAAACCTTTGTAACTGTTTTAAAGTCAACATTGGCTTCATCGTGAAATCCTTGAGTGGTTTCTTTCCTCTTTGGCAACTCAATTAGGAAGGATGCCTATATCTTTGTAGTGACTGGGTTTATTGATACACCATCCAAGTTATTAATAACTTTACCATGCTCAAAGGGATCATCAATGTCAGGCATTAGAAAACCTCCCTGGTCTTTGTGGTTGAACATATGTTTGAAATTCACTGCTTCACTGAGGAACCTTACATATACAGAGCATTTGGAATATATTCTGACCCCTTGACTTTTTCCACATATTGTTGTGTTACAGCCTTATTTTAAAATTGATTCAATTGTTCCTTTCGTCATCAATCTACATGCAATACCCCATAAGGACAAAGCAAAAACAGGGTTTTAGAATTGTTTGCTTGTTTATGGAAATATCAACATTTACATAAGTATTCAGACTCTTTACACAGTACTTTGTTGAAGCACCTTTGGCAGTGATTACAGCCTCGAGTCTTCTTGGGTATGACGCTAGAAGCATGGCACACCTGTATTTGGGGAGTTTCTCCCATTCTTCTCTGCAGATCCTCTCAAGTTATGTCAGGTTGGATGGGGAGCGTTGCTGTACAGCTATTTTCAGATCTCTCCAGAGATGTTCAATCGGGTTCAAGTCCAGGCTCTGGCTGGGCAACTCAAGGACATTCAAAGACCCCGAAGCCACTCCTGTGTTGTCTTGGCTGTGTGCTTAGGTTGTTGTCCTGTTGGAAGATAAAACTTCATCCCAGTCTGAGGTCCTGAGCGCTCTGGAGCAGGTTTTCATCAAGGATCTCTCTGTACTTTGCTCCGTTCATCTTTGCCTCGATCCTGACTAGTCTCCCATCCCCACAGCATGATACTGCCACCACCATGCTTCACTGTAGGGATGGTGCTAGGTTTCCTCCAGGCATGACGCTTGGCATTCAGGCCAAAGAGTTCAATCTTGGATTCATCAGACCAGATAATCTTGTTTCTCATGGTCTGAGAGTCTTTAGGTGCCTTTGGCAAATACCACACAGGCTGTCGTGCGCCTTTTACTGAGGAGTGGCTTCCATTTGGTAACTCTACCATAAATGCCTGATTGGTGGAGTGCTGCAGAGATGGCTGTCCTTTTGGAAGGTTCTCCAATCTCCACAGAGTACTCTAGAGCTCTTTCAGAGTGACAATCGGTTTTCTTGGTCACCTCCCTGACCAAGGCCCTTCTCTCCTGACTGCTCAGTTTGGCCGGGCGGCCAGCTCTAGGAAGAGTCTTGGTGGTTCCAAACTTCTTCCATTTAAGAATGATGGAGGCCACTGTGTTCTTGGGGACCTTCAATGCTGCAGACATTTTTTGGTACCCTTCCCCAGATCTGTGCCTCGACAAAATCCTGTCTCTGAGCTCTACGGACAATTCCTTCGACCTAATGGGTTTGTTTTTGCTCTGACATGCACTGTCAACTATAACACCTTACATAGACAGGTGTGTGCCTTTCCAAATCATGTCCAATCAATTGAATTTACCACAGGTGGACTCCAATCAAGTTGTAGAAACATCTCAAGGATGCTCAATGGAAATAGGATGCACCTGAGCTCAATTTCGAGTCTCATAGCAAAGGATCTGAATACTTATGAAAATAAGGTAATTTTTATAAATTTTTGAATAAGGCTGTAACGTAACAAAATGTGGAAAAAATCAAGGGGTCGGAATACTTTCCGAAGCCACTGTACTGTAATTGTATGTGTGGGGAACAGAGATGAGGTAGTCATTCAAAATTCATGATAAACACTATTATTGCACACAGAGTGAGTCCATGCAATTTATTATGTGATTTGTTAATAAGCACATGCTTACTCCTGAACGGAAGCTTACACGAAATCCCGCTATGCCCTGCGACGAACCATCAAACAGGCAAAGCGTCAATACAGGGCTAAAAATGAGTCATACTACACCGGCTCTGACGCTCGTCGGATGTGGCAGGGCTTGCAAACTATTATAGACTACAAAGGAAAGCACAGCCGCGAGCTGCCCAGTGACACGAGCCTACCAGATGAGCTAAACTTCTATGCTCGCTTCGAGGCAAGCAACACTGAGACATGCATGAGAGCATCAGCTGTTCCGCACGACTGTGGGATCACGCTCTCCGTAGCCGACGTAAGTAAGACCTTTAACTTCTTCTGGCTGCAAGCCCGACGTCGGTACACTTATGACAACAGCCAGCTCAAGTGCAGGGCGCGAAATTCAAAATATATATTTTTTAAATATTTAACTTTCACACATTAACAAGTCCAATACAGCATATGAAAGGTACACATCTTGTGAATCCAGCCAACATGTCCGATTTTTAAAATGTTTTACAGCGAAAACACCACGTATATTTATGTTAGCTCACCACCAAATACAAAAAAGGACAGACATTTTTCACAGCACAGGTAGCATGCACAAAGCCAACCTAACTAACCAAGAACCAACCAAACTAACCAACAAACAACTTCATCAGATGACAGTCTTATAACATGTTATTCAATAAATCTATGTTTTGTTCGAAAAATGTGCATATTTCAGGTATAAATCATAGTTTACATTGCAGCTACAATCAGAAATTGCACCGAAAGCAGACAGAATAATTACAGACACCAATGCCAAATAACTAAATACTCATCATAAAACATTTCTGAAAAATACATAGTGTACAGTAAATGAAAGACAGGCATCTTGTGATTCCAGACAATATTTCCGATTTATCAAGTGTTTTACAGCGAAAACAAAATATAGCGTTATATTAGCTTACCACAATAGCCAAAAACACAAGCAATTTCCCAGTAGCAAAAGTTAGCGATCGTAACAAACAAGCAAAAGATATATAATTTTTGACTAACCTTGATTTTCTTCATCAGATGACAGTCCTATAACATCAGGTTATACATACACTTATGTTTTGTTCGAAAATGTGCATATTTAGAGCTGAAATCAATGGTTATACATTCTGCTAACTTAGCTACTTTTTCCCACAACGCCCGGATTTTTTTCGGACACTTTTTCTGACACACATATTCTGACCAAATAGCTATTCATAAACATAACTAAAACATACATGTTGTATAGGAAATGATAGATCCATTAGTTCTTAATGAAATCGCAGTGTTAGAATTCTAAAAAATAACTTCCTTACGACATCCAGCTTCGGTATAGCTAGAGTACCCAAAAGTTGGGCGCCCACGACTAGTTCACATGTACGACAGATATATGAAATAGCATCATAAAATGTTTCTTACTTTTGCTGATCTTTCATCAGAATGTTGGACAAGGGGTCCTTTGTCCAGAAGAGTCGTTGTTTGGATTTAGAACGTCCATTTTCCCTCTTGAATTAGCAAGCGCACTAGCCAAGTGGCGCGAATCTCTCCATCGTAAACAAAGTCAGAGAACGGAACACGGCAAAACTCCCGAAAAAATTTCAATAATCTGATTAAACTATATTGAAAAAACATACTTTACGATGATATGGTCAAATGTATCAAATAAAATCAAAGCCGGAGATAGTAGTCGCCTATAACGGCAGCTAAACAGAAGGCAAATCCAGGTCCCTGTTCGCGCGCTCCAGAAAACCGGAAATGGGGGACACGTCATACAAAGAGCTTGTATTCCACTTCAGACCAAGATAATCACTCAATTTCTTCTCTCACCGCCTCTTGACATCCAGGGGAAGGTATATGAAGTGCATGTATACTAATACGTATCATGCCCATTTATAGGCAGGAAGTAGAACAGAGCCTCGATTTCAGACTTTCCACTTCCTGGTCAGGAAGTTTGTGCCAAATGAGTTCTGTTTGACTCACAGATATAATTCAAACGGTTTTAGAAACTAGAGAGTGTTTTCTATCCAATAGTAATAAAAATATGCATATTGTACGAGCAAGAATTGAGTACGAGGCCGTTTGAAATGGGCACCTTTTATCTGGCTACTCAATACTGCCCCTTCAGCCCAAACAGGTTAAACAGGTCAACATACACAAGGCTGCGGGGCCAGACGGATTACCAGGACATGTGCTCCGAGCATGTGCTGACCAACTGGCAGGTGTCTTCACTGACATTTTCAACATGTCCCTGATTGAGTCTGTAATACCAACATGTTTCAAGCAGACCACCATAGTCCCTGTGCCCAAGAAAACAAAGGCAACCTGCCTAAATGACTACAGACCCGTAGCACTCACATCCGTCGCCATGAAGTGCTTTGAAAGGCTGGTAATGGCTCACATCAACACCATTATGCCAGAAACCCTAGACCCACTCCAATTTGCATACCGCTCAAACAGATCCACAGATGATGCAATCTCTATTGCACTCCACACTGCCCTTCCCACCTGGACAAAAGGAACACCTATGTGAGAATGCTATTCATTGACTACAGCTCAGCGTTCAACACCATAGTACCCTCAAAGCTCATCACTAAGCTAAGGAACCTGGGACTAAACACCTCCCTCTGCAACTGGATCCTGGACTTCCTGACGGGCCGCCCCCAGGTGGTGAGGGTAGGTAGCAACACATCTGCTACGCTGATCCTCAACACTGGAGCTCCCCAGGGATGCGTGCTCAGTCCCCTCCTGTACTCCCTGTTCACCCACGACTGCATGGCCAGGCACGACTCCAACACCATCATTAAGTTTGCAGATGACACAACAGTGGTAGGCCTGATCACCGACAACGACGAGAGAGGAGGTCAGAGACCTGGCCGCGTGGTGCCAGAATAACAACCTATCCCTCAACGTAACCAAGACTAAGGAGATGATTGTGGACTCCAGGAAAAGGAGCACCGGGCACGCCCCCCCATTCTCATCGACGGGGCTGTAGTGGAGCAGGTTGAGAGCTTCAAGTTCCTTGGTGTCCACATCACCAACAAACTAGAATGGTCCAAACACACCAAGACAGTCGTGAAGAGGGCACGACAAAGCCTATTCCCCCTCAGGAAACTAAAAAGATTTGGCATGGGTCCTGAGATCCTCAAAAGGTTCTACAGCTGCAACATCGAGAGCATCCTGACTGGTTGTATCACTGCCTGGTACGGCAATTGCTCGGCCTCTGACCGCAAGGCACTTCAGAGGGTAGTGCGTACAGCCCAGTACATCACTTGGGCAAAGCTGCCTGCCATCCAGGACCTCTACACCAGGCGGCGTCAGAGGAAGGCACTAAAAATTGTCAAAGACCCCAGCCACCCTAGTCAGAGACTGTTCTCTCTACTACCGCATGGCAAGCGGTACCGGAGTGCCAAGTCTAGGACAAAAAGGCTTCTCAACAGTTTTTACCCCCAAGCCATAAGACTCCTGAACAGGTATATGCATAGTCACTTTAATCACATCTACATGTACATACACTACCTCAATAAGCCTGACTAACCGGTGTCTGTATATAGCCTTGCTACTATTATTTTCAAATGTCTTTTTACTGTTGTTTAATTTCTCTTACTTACCTACCCACACACACACACACACACACACACACACACACACACACACACACACACACACACACACACACACACACACACACACACATACACACACACACACACACACACACACCACACACACACACATACCTTTTTTTTCTCGCACTATTGGTTAGAGCCTGTAAGTAGGCATTTCACTGTAAGGTCTGTTGTATTCGGCGCACGTGACAAATAAACTTTGATTTGATTAGGTTTGACTTATTTAGGCTTGCCATAACAAAGGGGTTGAATACTTATTGACTCAAGACATTTCAGATTTTCATTTTTTATTAATTTGCGGTATTGTTTGTCGGCCAATGACACAAAATCTCAATTTAATGCATTTTAAATTCAGGCTGTAACAAAATGAGGAAAAAGTAAAGTGCTTTGAATAATTTATGAGGGACTTGTATCGCTGTTCATGCAACGTTTACTTGGCAACATCCTTTTTAGAACAGAAACAAGCTGTTTAGTCAGCCTGAGAAATGTGAAGCCTGCATGAAATAAATCTATTTACAATTTGATATTGTCATCCCCTGCTTTGTTCAGAAATATGGAACAGCCAAATTAATTAACTTGAAATGGAAACATTTGTCACATCTCCTCAAATGGACTTTATGAGGCATCCTGAAGCCAGAAAAGCATGTGTTGATTAACATTGTCTCAGATTAGAGGCAGCTCATGTTCATGTCACTATTGAGTTCATCAGCCCCTCAGGGAGCACCTGGGAGAAAAATGGCATCATCATCATCATCATCACCACATCATGGCATATTTCTCCTCATTCTGTATCTCCATGGATCACATTCTTATGTTGCACAGCAGGATTTCCTATGGAGATTGAAAAAAGTACTGCTGAGATTGAGGCTATCCTAAAATGGACAGCGCACATCCTCCTTTTCAACATGCAAAGGAGGCTTTATATTTTTCAAAAAACAACAGAAGTTCCAGGTTAGAGCAAAGACAAGGGATTTTTGCCTTTTTTTCAAGTGTGCAGGGATATGGCTGTCATGGCGACCGTATTACCGCCACACCTGCGGTCACGAGTCATGACTGCTGTCAAATTCCATGTGACCGTTTAGTTACGGTAACTAGGCTTCCCCAAGCTCTGATAATGTGGATGGTCATTAGTAGCCTGCATTTGCGTCACTTTTGAGAATGGTGTTTTCCAGCTAATTGATTACATTTTGGAACATTCATGCTTATAGCCTACTACCATGTGCGCATTGCTACGCATTGCTACGTGCGCATTGCTACGCTACGCGTAACGTGAAGAAATAGCCTAATAGTTTATCAACATTTTAAGCTAATCGTTCTGATCTGTTGCATCAGCCTCATTGCTTTTAAACATATATTTCATCCCACAACTGTCCCAGACTATGTTTGGAATATGTATTTCTCATACAGAAGGACAAGTTGATCGATAGAATAGGTCAACTTCAAGCCTTTCATGTAACCTTTTTCAAATCATCATGCAGCCGTAGAATGTAGCCTATTAAAAATCAAACATATAGCACAAAATTAAAACTAAAGTTTTAAAAATCCAAACTCTTGTCACGTTCTGACCTTTTATTTCCTTTGTTTTGTCTTTATTTAGTATGGTCATGGCGTGAGTTGGGGTGGGCAGTCTATGTGTGTTTTTCTATGTTGGGGTTTTGTGTTCGGCCTGGTATGATTCTCAATCAGAGGCAGCTGTCAATCGTTGTCCCTGATTGAGAATCATACTTAGGTAGCCTGGGTTTCACTTTTGGTTTGTGGGTGTTTGTTTCCGTGTCAGTGTTTGTCGCCACACGGTACTGTTTCGTTTGATCATCTTTATTGTTTTTGTTCCTGTGTTCAGTTTTGGATTTATATTAAAGACATGAACACTTACCACGCTGCGCTTTGGTCCGATCCTTCTACCACCACAGACGATCGTTACAACTCTAAATTAAGCATATGGGAGTACCTGTTTCTTTGTTAACACAGAATAGCCGCATGTGCACACTTCCTCAAATCATTTGGAGAAAATATCCTTTCTATTTTATTCAGCTTTGTTCAATTGTATTCTTCATACAATAAAATAATATAAAAATAATGCCACAGAATTCTAAGCAAATATTGTCTGCTAAATGAGCTAGTGTAGTCCACAACCATATGACAAAGACAGACCAGGACCTAACATAAGGGTAACTCAGAGTATGCTATTATGTTCTTCTGAAATAGACTACATTTTCTTCATATCGTGTTTCTTTAGACCTGTCTAAAATAACTAATGAATTTATTGTGATGGTGTAGGCTATATTAAATGGTTTAATTAGACTTTTTCAAATGTAGATGTTCCCGAAAGTCTGATTTATTGACTTGTGTGGTAGCCAGGAGATGCTAAAAGTGTTCATATTAATTAACAGGCAATTACCATGACACTGGCAGTTATTTGCTTGACAGGGATTGACAATGGATAGATGCCACAGTTAAATAAAGGTGCAATAAAAACATAAAAATGACACAACTGTAAATAGATGTGGTCTAACACATTGGCCTTGGCAAGCCGTGCGCATGTATGCACGTTCAATGTGCATGCACACACACAAACATTATGCGAATACGCCACACACCGCACACATGCACACACATACACACACACACACACACACGTACACACACACACACACATTGAAGTGATGCGTTGAAACAACCCTCTATGCTCCATCATGGTGATATTTCCATTTTGATCTTTTTTTCAGATGATATATTGTCGAATGGCCAGCTATTTGTTATGTTAAAAAACAACGAAAGGCTGAAAAATACAAAGAGTGATTGGAGCAGACACCTCCAAAAACAGTGGGAAGGGGGAAAGCGGGAGGTCTACCATCCTACAGTAGCTCCTGCTTTCCGTCTTCCCACTGATTTTGGCATGAATTAGTTTCTCCTGTAAGATGAGGGGTTTCAGCATTGAGGCACTGTGTAGAGCGGTAAAGAAAATGTCAAGTTTGAAAGGACTTGATTTAACTGTACTATACAGTTGCAGTAAGAAGTTTACATTCACTTAGGTTGGAGTCATTAAAACTCGTTTTTCAACCACTCCACAACTTTCTTGTTAACAAACTATAGTTTTGGCAAGTCGGTTAGGACATCTACTTTGCATGACACAAGTACATTTTCCAACAATTGTTTACAGACAGATTATTTCACTTACAACTCACTGTGTCACAATTCCAGTGGGTCAGAAGTTTACATACACTAAGTTGACTGTGCCTTTTTCATTTTCTGGAATATTCCATAAAATGATATCATGGCTTTAGAAGCTTCTGATAGGCTAATTGACATCATTTGAGTCATTTGGAGGTGTACCTGTGGTGGTATTTCAAGGCCTACCTTCAAGCTCAGTGCCTCTTTGCTTGACATCATGGGAAAATCAATCAAAATAAATCAGCCAAGACCTCAGAAAAAATAATTGTAGACCTCCACAAGTCTGGTTCATCCTTGTGATCAATTTCCAAACGCCTGAAGGTACCACGTTCATCTGTACAAACAATAGTACGCAAGTATAAACACTATGGAACCACGCAGTCATCATACCGCTCAGGAAGGAGACGCGTTCTTTCTCCTAGAGATGAACGTACTTTGGTGCAAAAAGTGCAAATTAATCCCAGAACAACAGAAAATGACCATGTGAAGAATTTATTCATATAGCCCTTCTTACATCAGCTGATATCTCACATTGGTTCTATCATTCAAAATGAAACCCCTCAATTTAACGTACATCAACACTGCCAGAATGTAGATCCATATTAAGATACAATATATACACCTTATAATTAACCCAATTAACTCTCTCATCAGGGTTATAATTACAGATCAGTATCTCAATGCATTATTAGCCTAAATCACTATAAATTCAGCGGTGTAGACCTCCCCCATCAACCTCATACCCCGAATAACAACGTTAGACAAGTCTAAATCTATTTCGGGCACAGTTGACCAATCCCCTCCCTTCTCCAGAACTCAATCTTCTGGCGTCTTCATTGTCTTCAGATAGCTTTATAGGCCAAAGTGGATGGCCCATGTTAATGTCCCAATTCCAATGTCTCACCTGAACCTCACCTCAACTCCTATCATGTCTTGTCCATTTGCCAACCGGCATACCAGCAATATGAGAGAAGTTTTGGAACGGATCTCTGTCAATACTCGCTGTGGACTTCTGTTGCACTCCTGAGAGAAAAGGCATTTGATAACGTCAACTGGATGCTGTAAACAGTTTGCTGGCTCAAACTCAGGTCTCTCGGTAGAGGTGGTGCAGGACAGGATAATAGTGAACGCCATTTCTTCAGCCGGTTAGAGGGGGTTTTGAGGTCCACACCATTTGGTCAAATTATCCATTTCATGCATCTAGATCAAATCAAATTTATTTATACAGCCCTTCTTACATCAGCTGATATCTCAAAGTGCTGTACAGAAACCCAGCCTAAAACCCCAAACAGCAAGCAATGCAGGTGTAGAAGCACGGTGGCTAAAACCTAGGAAGAAACCTAGAGAGGAACCAGGCTATGAGGGGTGGCCAGTCCTCTTCTGGCTGTGCCGGGTGGAGATTATAACAGAACATGGCATACATCACACCAGAACATGGCATACAGAACATAACATCACACAGGACACCGGATAAGACAGGAGAAGTACTCCAGATATAACAAACTGACCCTAGCCTAAACTACTGCAGCATAAATACTGGAGGCTGAGGCAGGAGGGGTCAGGAGACACTGTGGCCCCATCCGATGATACACCCGGACAGGGCCAAACAGGAAGGATATAAGCACAGCCCCCACACCACTAGAGGGATATCTTCAACCACCAACTTACCATCCTGAGACAAGGCTGAGTATAGCCCACAAAGATCTCCGCCACGGCACAACCCAAGGGGGGGCGCCAACCCAGACAGGAAGATCACGTCAGTGACTCAACCCACCCAAGTGACGCACCCCTCCTAGGGACGGCATGAAAGAGCACCAGTAAGCCAGTGACTCAGCCCCTGTAATAGGGAGAGAATCCCAGTGGAGAGAGGGGAACCGGCCAGGCAGAGACAGCAAGGGCGGTACGTTGCTCCAGAGCCTTTCCGTTCACCTTCACACTCCTGGGCCAGACTACACTCAATCACATGACCCACTGAAGAGATGAGTCTTCAGTAAAGACTTAAAGGTTGAGACCGAGTCTGCGTCTCTCACATGGGTAGGCAGACCATTCCATAAAAATGGAGCTCTATAGGAGAAAGCCTATAGAGCTTTCTCCTGCTGTTTGCTTAGAAATTCTAGGGACAATTAGGAGGCCTGCGTCTTGTGACCGTAGCGTACGTGTACGTATGTACGGCAGGACCAAATCGGAAAGATAGGTAGGAGCAAGCCCATGTAATGCTTTGTAGGTTAGCAGTAAAACCTTTAAATCAGCCCTTGCCTTAACAGGAAGCCAGTGTAGGGAGGCTAGCACTGGAGTAATATGATCACATTTTTTGGTTCTAGTCAGGATTCTAGCAGCCGTATTTAGCACTAACTGAAGTTTATTTAGTGCTTTATCCGGGTAGCCGGAAAGTAGAGCATTGCAGTAGTTTAAACCTCTACTTCATCACCCTCCCGGATCCGGGATCCTCCTCAACAAAAAAGCTGACTAGCATAGCCTAGCCTAACGGGACAGGGATATCATATAATATAATTTTCATGAAATCACAAGTCCAATACAGCAAATGAAAGATAAACATCTTGTGAATCCAGCCATCATTTCCGATTTTTTAAATGTTTTACAGCGAAAACACAATATGTATTTCTATTAGCTAACCACAATAGCCAAACACACAACCGCATATTTTCACCATGTTTCCACCGCATAGGTAGCTTTCACAAAACCGACAAAATAGAGATAAAATTAATCACTAACCTTGAACAACTTCATCAGATGACAGTCTTATAACATGTTATACAATACATTTATGTTTTGTTCGAAAATGTGCATATTTGAGGTATAAATCATAGTTTTACATTGCAGCCACCATCAAAAATAGCACCAAAGCAGCCAGAATAATTACAGAGAGCAACGTGAAATACATAAATACTCATCATAAAACATTTATGAAAAATACATGGTGTACAGCAAATGAAAGATAAACATCTTGTGAATCCAGCCAATGTTTCCGATTTTTTAAGTGTTTTACAGCGAAAACACAATATAGAATTATATTAGCTTACCACAATAGCCAAACACACAAAGGCATTTATTCACCGCAAAGGTAGCTTTCGCAAAAACCAGCAATAGATGTAAAATTAATCACTAACCTTTGGACAACTTCATCAGATGACAGTCTTATAACATCATGTTATACAATACATTTATGTTTTGTTCGAAAATGTGCATATTTAGAGCTGCAAATCGTGGTTATACATTGTGAATACGTAGCAACATTTCCCCAGAATGTCCGGAGATATTTTGGACACTCACCTAATCTGACCAAAGAACTCATCATAAACTTTACATAAAAATACTTGTTGTATGGCAAATGAAAGATACACTGGTTCTTAATGCAACCGCTGTGTTAGATTTTTTAAAATAACTTTACCACAACATACAGCTTGGGTTATTGTGAGACAGCGCTCACCAACACGGCGGAGAATAGGCATCAACATATTACACAGAAATACGAAATAACATCATAAATGTTTTCTTACTTTTGCTGAGCTTCCATCGGAATGTTGTACAAGGAGTCCTATTTCCAGAATAAATCGTTGTTTGGTTTTAGAATGTCCATTTCTTCTGTCGAATTAGCAACCTTGGCTAGCATTGTGGCGTGAACATTCCCATCCTCTCTTGGCGCAAAGAACGGAAAATTCCAAAAGTCCCATTAAACGTTGAATAAACTGATAAAACTCGGTTGAAAAAACCTACTTTATGATGTTTTTCTCATATGTATCAAATAAAATCAGAGCCGGAGATATTCGCCGTGTATACCGAACACTTTTCAGAAGACAATGTCGAGCTCCCCCGCGCGCCGTCGAAGACAAAGAAAATACCGGACCTGTCACTCCAAAAGCTCTTATTCGGCCTCAGATCAAGCTAGACACCCCATTCAACCTTCCACTGCCTGTTGACATCTAGTGGAAGGCGTATGAAGTGCATACATATCGATAAATAAAAGCCAGTTGAATAGGCAGGCCCTGAAACAGAGCCTCGTTTTCAGATTTTTCACTTCCTATATGGAAGTTTGCTGCCAAATGAGTTCTGTTTTACTCACAGATATAATTCAAACAGTTTTAGAAACTTCAGAGTGTTTTCTATCCAATAGTAATAATAATATGCATATTGTATGATCTAGAACAGAGTACGAGGCCATTTAATTTGGGCATGATTTTTTCCAAAGTGAAAACAGCGCCCCCCTATTGACAAGAAGTTTTAACCTAGAAGTAACAAAAGCATGGATACATTTTCCTGCATCATTTTTGGACAGAAAGTTTCTGATTTTTGCAATGTTACGTAGATGGAAAAAAGCTGTCCTTGAAACAGTCTTGAAATGTTCGTCAAAAGAGATATCAGGGTCCAGAGTAACGCCGAGGTCCTTCACAGTTTTATTTGAGACGACTTTACAACCATCAAGATTAATTGTCAGATTCAACAGAAGATCTCTTTGTTTCTTGGGACCTAGAACAAGCATCTCCATTTTGTCCGAGTTTAAAAGTAGAAAGTTTGCAGCCATCCACTTCCTTATGTCTGAAACACAGGCTTCTAGCGAGGGCAATTTTGGGGCTTCACCATGTTTCATTGAAATGTACAGCTGTGTGTCATCCGCATAGCAGTGAAAGTTAACATTATGTTTTCGAATGACATCCCCAAGAGGTAAAATATATAGTGAAAACAATAGTGGTCCCAAAACGGCACTTTGAGGAACACCGAAATGTACAGTTGATTTGTCAGAGGACAAACCATTCACAGAGACAAACTGATATCTTTCCGACAGATAAGATCTAAACCAGGCCAGAACTTGTCCGTGTAGACCAATTTGGGTTTCCAATCTCTCCAAAAGAATGTGGTGATCGATGGTATCAAAGGCAGCACTAAGGTCATTTAAAGGTCATTTACCACCTTCACAAGTGCAGTCTCAGTGCTATGATAGGGTCTAAAACCAGACTGAAGCATTTCGTATACATTGTTTGTCTTCAGGAAGGCAGTGAGTTGCTGCGCAACAGCTTTATCTAAAATTTTTGAGAGGAATGGAAGATTCGATATAGGCCGATAGATTTTTTATATTTTCTGGGTCAAGGTTTGGCGTTTTCAAGAGAGGCTTTCGTACTGCCACTTTTAGTGAGTTTGGTACACATCCGGTGGATAGAGAGCCGTTTATTATGTTCAACATAGGAGGGCCGAGCACAGGAAGCAGCTCTTTCAGTAGTTTAGTTGGAATAGGGTCCAGTATGCAGCTTGAAGGTTTAGAGGCCATGATTATTTTCATCATTGTGTCAAGAGATATAGTACTAAAACACTTAAGTGTCTCTCTTGATTCTAGGTCCTGGCAGAGTTGTGCAGACTCAGGACAGCTGAGCTTTGGAGGAATACGCAGATTTAAAGAGGAGTCCGTAATTTGCTTTCTAATGATCATGATCTTTTCCTCAAAGAAGTTCATGAATTTATTACTGCTGAAGTGAAAGCCATCCTCACTTGGGGAGGATTAATTAAGTTGGGTCTTCCAAACGGACAATGACCCCAAGCATACTTCCAAAGTTGTGGCAAAATGGCTTATGGACGACAAAGTCAAGGTTTTGGAGTGGCCATCACAAAGCCCTGACCTCAATCCTATAGAACATACAGATTCATATACAGATTCAACTAAGAAGGGCACCTATTGGTAGATGGGTATAAAAATTAAAAAGCAGACATTGAATATCCCTTTGAGCATGGTGAAGTTATTAATTACGCTTTGGATGGTGTATCAATACACCCAGTCACTACAAAGATACAGGTGTTCTTCCTAATTCAGTTGCCGGAGAGGAACGAAACCGCTCAGGGATTTTACCATGAGGCCAATGAGGAATTTAAAACAGTTACAGAGTTTAATGGCTGTTAAAATACAAGACTGAGGATGGATCAACAACATTGTTGTTACTCCACAATACTAACATAAATAAAAATAAGGAAGACTGTACATAATACAAATCTTCCAAAACATGCATCCTGTTTGCATTAAGGCACTAAAGTAAAACTGCAAAAATGTTTGGCAAAGAAATGAGCTTTATGTCCTGAATAAAAAGGTGTCATGTTTGGGGCAAATCAAACACAACACAACACAGAGTACCACTCTTCATATTTTGAAGCATGGTGGTGTCTGCATCATGTTATGGGTATGCTTGTCATCGGCAACAACTAGGGTGTTATTTAGGATAAAAATAAAAGGAATAAAGCTATGCAGAGGCAAAATCTTAGATGAAAACTTGCTTCAGTCTGCTTTCCAACAGACACTGGGAGACAAAGTAACCTTTCAGCAGGACAATAACCTAAAACACAGGGCAAAATATACACTGGAGTTGCTTACCAAGACAACATTGAATGTTCCTGAGTGGCCATGTTCAGTTTTTACTTATATTGGCTTTAAAATCTATGACAAGACTTGAAATGGCTGCCTAGCAATAATCAATAACCAACTTGATAGATTTTCAAGACTTTTAAAAATAAATAATGTGTAAATATTATACAATCCAGGTGTGCAACGCTCTTGGACACCTACACAGAAAGACTCACAGCTGTAATCGCTGCCAAAGGTGATTCTACATGTCTTGACTCAGGGGGTTGAATAGTAATCAACATGTATTAGTGTTTTATTTTTCATAAATTGTTTAGAAATGTTAGAGTTTAGTGTTTTGTGTAGATAGTTGACAATTTAAAAAAAAATTAAATACATTTTAATCCCACCTTGTAACACAACAAAATGTGGAAAAAGTCAAGGGGTGTGAATACTTTCTGAAAGCTGTGTAGATAAGGGGAAGCAGAAGGATAGAGAGTGATCACGTCAGGTGAGAGTAATATAGACACAGTGAAGATAAGACAAAAGACGAAGAGAGCAAGAAAACATATGTTATATGTGACTCTGCTGCCTGTATCTGCCGGTCCAATAAACGTGTCTCACCTCCATAAAGGCGATCTATTAAAAACTGCCCAGAGGTAAAAATAAAATAAAAACCTGGCTAATCTTTAAATCTTCAAACAGTTTTCATCCCTGTGACACCCCAAGGTCACGTCGTTAATCAGCTGTATGATACAGAATGAAGAAGGAGGAGGTGGAGGGAAAAGCAGCCTGGAGCGGCATGGGGCTGGTAAGAACTCTGTCTGCCGATAAGGAAGCCAGCCACAGTGGCACGTGGCTCTCTACAAACTCCTCCTAACCAGCCTGGCAGGACTGTATATTTTCATGCTATTGCTACTACCTGGGATTGGAGGTGACTGAGGAGACTAATGATGCCGTGTTAGGAAAGGGTTTTGTCAGGTCTCCCTCTCAAAAGAGGTGTCTAACCCTTAAGAGTCTTTTCCTGGTTAAATAAAGCTTCAATAAATGTTATATTCAAGTTCAATACAGGTTAAAGAAATATTACCAAAGTGTTAAATAAAGGTTATATGAAGGTTAATTAATATCTGAGATAAGGACAGGGTCTGTGTGGTGTGTTGGGTGTAATGTCTGATTTAAGGACAGGGTCTGTGTGGTGCATATGCCCTTCTTCCTCACACATAATCCATCCAGAGAGGAAACAGAAGAGTGATTCCATTAAAATGGCCTTCCTGGAAGAGGAAAATGAATAAATATTAATCAAGCATTGATTAAAGCGTTAAGACGATGGCTCATTATTCACGAGACCCACAACGAGCCACCCTTTCCCCTCCTCCCCTTGTCCCCAACGGATTATATATTGATTATATATTGAGCAGACAGGAGAAAGAAAGAGAGCCGGAGAGAGACACAGACAGAGAGAAAGGGAGCGAGAGAGCTCAGTTGCTCAATAATACTTGGGAGGCCATTGTTCTGGCCTGCCATTATTCACCTGTGTGAAAGAATGGGCCTTGAATGCAAGCAAGAAACAGTCTGAGAGCCTTCATGCATTTGAAAACCCACAGAGAGAGATATAGAGAGGCAAGAGAGAAGGCAAAGAAGAGAGAGAGAGCAATAGAGTGAGGAAAGGGAAGTGGGAAGAATCACAATGACTCAGGGGCGATGCTATCTCCTAGGCGGGCGCCAAGAGAGATAAGAGTCAAGATTCACAGAGGAGGTAGAGATGTCTTGCCCAAAGAGATAAGAGTCAAGATTCACGGAGGAGGGTAGAGATGTCTTGCCCAAAGAGATAAGAGTCAAGATTCACAAAGGAGGTAGAGATGTCTTGCCCAGAGAGATAAGAGTCAAGATTCACGGAGGAGGTAGAGATGTCTTGCCCAAAGAGATGAGTCAAGATTCACAGAGGAGGTAGAGATGTCTTGCCCAGAGAGATAAGAGTCTAGGTTCACCGAGGAGGTAGAGATGTCTTGCCCAGAGAGATAAGAGTCTAAGTTCACAGAGGAGGTAGAGATGTCTTGCCCAGAGAGATAAGAGTCTAGGTTCACAGAGGAGGTAGAGATGTCTTGATAAGAGTCTAGGTTCACAGAAGAGGCTTGGGGCCCAACTCATACTTTGGGAAATCTAGACAGTGTAGCACTAGAGTGTACATTCATACAGATTGGACACAATCTGCTGGACATACGTTCAGGGAGAGATGATGGGATGATTAGGCGTCATGTTAGGTTTTGATTATGTAATATCGGCTGTGGGCACAGAAATGTACAAGTTTGGCCAGAGAAACAGCGTGCAAAGCCTAGCATGGGGATGACTGCAATATCTAATTATCAAGTTGTTTTTCAAGAAGTGAAACTTTTTTAAATGGTAGTTACATTGTCCATTACATTTAAATAGGGGTCAACCAATCAGCAATATAATTTTCATAGAGAACGTATGTTAAATCTCTGAAAATTAATTAGGTAACAATTTATTCATCTGTAGATGATCTACAGACTATCAGTATAATATTTCAACTAACTAAATCAAATCAAATAAACATGTATTTGTCACATGCGCCGAATACAACAAGTGTAGACCTTATAGTGAAATGCTTACTTACAAGCCCTTAACCAACAATGCAGTTGTGAAAACACCCCACCCCCCAAAAAACAATTGAGGTAATATGTACATGTAGGTAGAGTTATTAAAGTGACTATGCAGCGTAGAAGAGGGGGGGCAATGCAAATAGTCTGGGGAGCCATTTGATTAGTTCCTCGGCCTACACATCACGGACAAACTGAAATGGTCCACCCACACAGACAGCGTGGTGAAGAAGGCGCAGCAGAGCCTCTTCAACCTCAGGAGGCTGAAGAAATTCGGCATGTCACCAAAAACACTCACAAACTTTTACAGATGCACAATCGAGAGCATCCTGTCGGGCTGTATCACCGCCTGGTACGGCAACTGCTCCGCCCACAAACATAAGGCACTCCAGAGGGTAGTTGTAACGGCTGTCGTAGTCGTTCTCCTCCTCAGACGAGGAGGAGCATGGATCGGACCAAGATGCGGATTGGTAAGTATTCATATTTTAATGGGAAAACAACAAACACTACAAAATACAACAACCAACAAACGTGACTAACCTGAAACAGTCCTGTGTGGCCCAAACACTGACACAGGAACAAACACCCACAAAACACAAGTGAAACCCTGGCTGCCTTAGTATGACTCTCAATCAGGGACAACGATTCACAGCTGTCTCTGATTGAGAATCATACCAGGCCGAACACAAAATCCCAACATAGAAAATCAAACCTAGACCAACCCACCCAACTCACGCCCTGACCAACTAAAACAAATACATGACAAAGGAAAACAGGTCAGGAACGTGACAGAACCCCCCCCTTAAGGTGCGAACTCCGGGCGCACCAGCACAAAGTCTAGGGGAGGGTCTGGGTGGGCGTCTGTCCACGGTGGCGGCTCTGGCGCTGGTCGTAGTCCCCACCCCACCATAGTCAACCCCCGCTTCCGTGGCCTCCTCCCAATATTCACCCTCCATGTCAATCCCACTATTCCAAAGGGCAGTAACAGACTGAGGGGTAGCACCTGACTGAGGGGTAGCACCTGACCGAGGGGTAGCACCTGACTAAGGGGCAGCACCGGACTAAGGGGCAGCACCGGACTAAGGGGCAGCACCAGGATAAGGGGCAGCACCAGGATAAGGGGCAGCACCAGGATAAGGGGCAGCTCCGGACTGAGGGACGGCAGCTCCGGACTGAGGGACGGATCCTGGCTGGATGACTCTGGCGGATCCTGGCTGGCGGAAGGCTCTGGCGGATCCTGGCTGGCGGAAGGCTCTGGCGGATCCTGGCTGGCGGAAGGCTCTGGCGGATCCTGGCTGGCGGAAGGCTCTGGCGGATCCTGGCTGGCGGAAGGGTCTGGCGGATCCTGGCTGGCGGAAGGCTCTGGCGGATCCTGGCTGGCGGAAGGCTCTGGCGGATCCTGGCTGGCGGAAGGCTCTGGCGGATCCTGGCTGGCGGAAGGCTCTGGCGGATCCTGGCTGGCTGGCTCTGGCGGATCCTGGCTGGCTGGCTCTGGCGGATCCTGGCTGGCTGGCTCCGGCAGCTCCTGGCTGGCTGGCAGCTCCTGGCTTGCTGGCTCTGGCTGGTCCTGGCTGGACGGCTCTGGCTGGTCCTGGCTGGACGGCTCTGGCTGGTCCTGGCTGGACGGCTCTGGCTGGTCCTGGCTGGACGGCTCTGGCTGGTCCTGGCTGGACGGCTCTGGCTGGTCCTGGCTGCACGGCTCTGGCTGGTCCTGGCTGGACGGCTCTGGTTGGTCCTGGCTGGACGGCACTGGCTGGTCCTGGCTGGACGGCTCTGAAGGCTCGGGACAGACGGGCAGCGCTGGGCAGGCAGGCAGTTCAGACAGCGCTGGGAAGGCAGACAGTTCGGGCAGCGCTGAGCAGGCAAGCAGCGCAGGCGGCGTTGGGCAGACGGCCGACTCTGACCTGCTGAGGCGCACAGTAGGCCTGGTGCGTGGTGCCGGAACTGGAGGCACTGGGCTGGAGACACGCACCACAGGGAGAGTGCGTGGAGGAGGAACAGGGCTCTGGAAACGCACTGGAAGCCTGGTGCGTGGTGTCGGCAATGATGGTACAGGGCTGGGGTGGGAAGGTGGCGCCGGATATACTGGACCGTGAAGGAGGACACGCGCTCTTGAGCACCGAGCCTCCCCAACCTTACCAGGTTGAATGGTCCCCGTAGCCCTGCCAGTGCGGCGAGGTGGAATAGCCCGCACTGGGCTATGCAGGCGAACCGGGGACACCACCTGTAAGGCTGGTGCCATGTACGCCGGCCCGAGGAGACGTACTGGAGGCCAGATATGTTGGGCCGGCTTCATGGCACCCGGCTCGATGCCCAACCTAGCCCTACCAGTGCGGCAAGGTGGAATAGCCCGCACTGGGCTAAGCACGCGTACTGGGGACACCGTGCGCTCCATCGCATAACACGGTGTCTGACCAGTACGACGCCCTCTCACTCCACGGTTAGCCTGGGAAGTGGGCGCAGGTCTCCTACCTGCCCTCGGCCCACTACCTCTTAGCCCCCCCCCAAGAAATTTTTGGGTGAGCCTCTCGGGCTTCCAGCCGCTCTGCCTTGCTTTCGCCTCGTAATACCTCCTCTCCGCTTTCGCTGCCTCCAGCTCCGCTTTGGGGCGGCGACACTCCTCTGGCTCTGCCCAGGGTCCTTTCCCGTCTAGGATTTCCTCCCAAGTCCATTCCTCTTTTCCCCATTGCTGTTGTTCTTGCCTTCCTTCTCCAATCCGCTTGGTCCTGTTATGGTGGGTGTTTCTGTAACGGCTGTCGTAGTCGTTCTCCTCCTCAGACGAGGAGGAGCATGGATCGGACCAAGATGCGGATTGGTAAGTATTCATATTTTAATGGGAAAACAACAAACACTACAAAATACAACAACCAACAAACGTGACTAACCTGAAACAGTCCTGTGTGGCCCAAACACTGACACAGGAACAAACACCCACAAAACACAAGTGAAACCCTGGCTGCCTTAGTATGATTCTCAATCAGGGACAACGATTCACAGCTGTCTCTGATTGAGAATCATACCAGGCCGAACACAAAATCCCAACATAGAAAATCAAACCTAGACCAACCCACCCAACTCACGCCCTGACCAACTAAAACAAATACATGACAAAGGAAAACAGGTCAGGAACGTGACAGTAGTGAGGTCTGCACAACGCATCACTGGGGGCAAACTACCTGCCCTCCAGGACACCTACACCACCCGATGTCACAGGAAGGCCAAAAAGATCATCAAGGACAACAACCACCCGAGCCACTGCCTGTTCACCCCGCTATCATCCAGAAGGCGAGGTCAGTACAGGTGCATCAAAGCTGGGACCTAGAGACTGAAAAACAGCTTCTATCTCAAGGCCATCAGACTGTTAAACAGCCATCACTAACATTGAGTGGCTGCTGCCAACATACAGACTCAAATCTCTAGCCACTTTAATAATTAAAAATTGGATGTAATACATGTATCACTAGTCACTTTAAACAATGCCACTTAATATAATGTTTACATACCCTATATTACTCATCTCATATGTATATACTGTACTCTATACCATCCACTGCATTTTGCCTATCCTGTTCGGCCATCGCTCATCCATATATTTTTATGTACATATTCTTATTCGTTCCTTTACACTTGTGTGTATAAGGTAGTTGTTGTGAAATTGTTAGATTACTTGTTAGATATTACTGCATGGTCGGAACTAGAAGCACAAGCATTTCGCTACACTCACAAAAGTTATGGACAGGGGCAGCATTTCCACTTTGAACGAATTGCGTACCCAAACGGAATTTCCTCCTACTCTGCCCCAGAAGGTAATACATGCGTATTATTATTACTATTGTATAGAAAACACTCTGAAGTTTCTAAAACTGTTTGAATTATGTCTGTAAGTATAACAGAACTCATTTGGCAGACAACAACCTGAGAAGACTTCCAAACAGGAAGTGAGAACTCGATTTTCAAAACAGTGCCAAATGATACCCCATATAGTTATGGATAAGCAAACACTTCCTAGGGCTTCCACTAGATGTCACCGTCTTTAGATTTTGGTTATATGATTCTACTATAAAGGAGGGGCTCATAGGAGCTATTTTACTGAGTGGGCGTCAGAAATTCTCAGTCTCATTTTGCGTGCGAGCGAGAGAGAGTGCTCTCGTTCCAATGCTCTTTCTTCAGACAATGAAATTCTCCGGTTGGATCCTTATTGATGATTAATGTTAAACACATCCTAAATATGGATTGCATACATCATTTGACTTGTTTCTACGACCTGTAACGGAACATTTTGAGTTTTTGTCTGGAGGGATTGCTCGTGCGTCATGAAAATGGATTTGTGGGCTGAACATGCTAACAACAAGTGGCTAAATGATGGGCTTTATGGAACTTTTCAGTCATTTATTGTCAAACTGGGAATCCTGGGAGTGCCTTCTGATGAAGTTATTCGAAGGTAAGTGCATATTTATAGTGTTTTTGTAGCTTCTGTTGACGCCAAAATGGCGACTATTTCTTTGGCTGGATTGTGCTCTGAGCGCCGTTCTCAGATTATTCTTTTTCCGTAAAGTTTATTTTGAAATCTGACACAGCGGATGCATAGAGGATAAGTTTATCTTTAATTTTGTGAATAACACTTACATATTTTATCAATGTTTATTATGAGTATTTCTGCAAAATCACCGGATGTTTAGTAATCAAAACATTACTGCATGTAACGCGCCAATGTAAACTGAGATTTTTTAAATATATATATATGCACATTATCGAACAAAACATAAATTTATTGTGTAACATGATGTCATATGACTCATCTGATGAAGATGTTCAAAGGTTAGTGATTAATTTTATCTCTATTTGTGGGTTTTGTGAAAGCTATCTTCGCTGTGAAAAAATGTCTGTGCTTTTTTGGATTTGGTGGTGAGCTAACATAAATATATGTTGTGTTTTCGCTGTAAAACATTTAAAAATCGGACACATCGGCTGGAATCACAAGATGTTTATCTTTCATTTGCTGTATTGGACTTGTTAATGTGTGAAAGTTAAATATTTCAAAAAATAATAAAAAAATAATAGAATTTCGCACGCTGCCTTTTCAGCAGAATGTTGTGGGTGTTCCGCTAGCGGAACCCCTGGGCGAGAAAGGTTAACATCTGCTAACCATGTGTATGTGGCAAATAAAATTTTATTTTATTTGACTTTTAGAAGTTAGAAGCTGTTTAGAAGCCTCTTTGACCTAGACTTGGTGCTCCGGTACCGCTTGCCGTGTGGTAGCAGAGAGAACAGTCTATGACTAGGGTGGCTGGAGTCTTTGACAATTTTTAGGGCCTTCTTCTGACACCGCCTGGTATAAAGTCCTGGATGACAGGAAGCTTGGACCCGGTGATGTACCGGGCCGTTCGCATTACCCTCTGTAGTACCTTGCTGTTTGAGGCCGGGCAGTTGCCATACCAGGCAGTGATGCAAGCAGTCAGGATGCTCTCGATGCTGCAGCTGTAGAACCTTTTGAGGATCTGAGGACCCATGCCAAATCTTTTCAGTCTCTTGAGGGGGAATAGGTTTTGTCGTGCCCTCTTCACGACTGTCTCGGTGTGCTTGAACCATGTTAGTTTGTTGGTGGTGTGGACGCCAAGGAACTTGAAGCTCTCAACCTGCTCCACTGCAGCCCCGTAGATGAAAATGGGGGCGTGCTCAGTCCTCTTTTTCTTGGAGTCCACAATCATCTCCTTTGTGTTGATCACGTTGAGGGAGAGGTTATTGTCCTGGCACCACACGGCCAGGTCTCTGACCTCCTCCCCTATAGGTTGTCTCGTCATTGTCGGTGATCAGGCCTACCACTGTTGTGTCATTGGCAAACTTAATGATGGTGTTGGAGTCATGCCTGGCTGTGCAGTCATGAGTCAACAGGGAGTACAGGAGGGGACTGAGCACGCACCCCTGAGGGGCTCCTGTGTTGAGGATCCGCGTGGCAGATGTGTTGCTACCTACCCTCACCACTTGGGGGCGGCCCGTCAGGAAGTCCAGGATCCAGTTGCAGAGGGAGGTGGTTAGTCCCAGGGTCCTTAGCTTATTGATGAGTTTGGTGTTGAATGCTGAGCTGTAGTCAATGAATAGCATTCTCACATATGTAGGTGTTCCTTTTTGTCCAGGTGGGAAAGGGCACTGTGGAGTGCAAAAGATATTGCATCATCTGTGAATCTGTTGGGTCAGTACGCAAATTGGAGTGGGTCTATGGTTTCTGGGATAATGATGAGCCATGTCGAGCCTTTCAAAGCACTTCATGACTACAGACATGAGTGCTACGGGTCGGTAGGCATTTTTGCAGGTTACCTTAGTGTTCTAGAGCACAGGGACTATGAATTATCTGATCTCTGGTCAGATCATTCATTATTTTGTTTGTTCAGTCGACCAGTATTTGGAAAAGGCATTTATAGCATTAAGAAGTTATTTCATCTGCGCAAGCGTGACACTGTCCTTTATGTTTTGCATGGTAGTATCGTAGTCTATCATTGGTTAAAACTGCATTCCAGCCGGTGTCTATTCCACAAGTTACCTCCAGCTAAATCTATGACGTTAAAATGCCTATTTACTCTGATCCATCTGAATGCGCAATCCACTGTCTCATCAGCCCAGGCAGGCACTTTATACTTGATCTCCACTATAAAATGTAGACATTATTTCACATTTCTTTTTGACTAACATTTAGGTTTCAACAGCGGAGATTTGTATAAACATTGCTGTCTGTCTCTCCGACATTTACAACATTTTTTCGATACTCAAATTTGATCTCCAGCTGTTCCATAGTAATGAACCTGTCGGGCGCTGGGACGAGACAGACAGGCAGAAAGGCAGTGTTTATCAACCAGTCGAAATCATGAATCAGATGGCATCATTTTTACTGATATATACAAAGAAACTTCAGTTGAAAAAAGGTAAAAAGCGCAGCTAGTTTGCTGTCTTTCCAGTTTCAGTTTAAAGGAATTGTGTTAGCTGGGTTGTTGGCTAGCTCCTCTGAAGAACAGTGTCTTGATGAGTGAACACATTATCTATGCCATGCAATATCTCACCTTATTGTTATGGATGTACCGTACCAGTCAAAAGTTTGGACTCATTCAATGGTTTTTCTTTATTTTTACTATTTTCTGGTAGTGCGAACAGCCCAGTACATCACTGGGGCCAAGCTTCCTGCTACCCAGGACCTCTATACCAGGCAGTGTCAGAGGAAGTCCCTAAAAATTGTCAAAGACTCCAGCCACCCTAGTCATAGACTGTTCTCTCTGCTACCGCACGACAAGCTGTACCGGAGCCCCAAGTCTAGGTCCAAGAACAGCTTCTACCCCCAAGCCATAAGACTCCTGAACATCTAATCAAATGGCTACCCAGACCATTTGCATTGCCCCCCCACTCTTTTTTACCGCTGCTACTCTCTGTTGTTATCATCTTTGCATAGTCACTTTAATAACTCTACCTACATGTAAACTCAGCAAAAAAGAAGTGTCCCTTTTTCAGGACCCTGTCTTTCAAAGATAATTCATAAAAATCTAAATATCTTCACAGATCTTCATTGTAAAGGGTTTAAAACTGTTTCCCATGCTTGTTCACCACCATAAACAATTAATGAACATGCACCTGCGGAACGGTCGTTAAACTGGGACAGTTGTTGTTCAATATGCGAAAAATGTGACTAGAATGACGTTGTAAACAACAGCCAACTTTCCAGGGACATAGACATGTCTTATATGGACAGAAAGCTTAAAGTGTTGTTAATCTAACTGCAGTGTCCAGTTTACAGCAGCTATTAGAGCAAAAAAGACGATGTTTGAGGATAGTGCACAGTAGCAAAACCCTTTTATCATGGCAACTGGTTTGATACATTCACCTCTGAAGGTAAATAATGTACTTACTTTCAGTAATCTTACTCTGATTTGTCATCCTGAGGGTCCCAGAGAGAAAATGTAGCATAGTTTTGTTTGATAAACGGGTTCTACAATTTGACCCCACTGCTCCTGAGCCACAGGCAGTTAGATTTGGGTATGTCATTTTAGGCGAAAATTGAAAGAAAGTCAGATTCTTAAAAGGATATATAGCGACACCTCTCCCACATCTATTCCTGTCTCTTCTGTGAATGTTTTGTGAAATTTGGAAAGTATTCCTTGACTCCTTGACTTTTTCCACATTTTGTTACATACATTTTATTCTAAAATGTATCAATTTACACACAATACCCCATACTGACAAAGTGAAAAAGGTTTTTAGAAATGTTTGCAAATGTTTGCGAAACAGAAATACCTTATTCAGAGCATTTGCTATGATACTCTAAATTCAGCTCAGGTGCATCCTGTTTCCATTTATCATCATTGAGATGTTCTACAACTTGATTGTAAATTCAATTGATTGGACATGATTTGGAAAGGCAAACACCTGTCTATATAAGGTCCCACAGCTGACAATGCATGTCAGAGCAGAAACCAAGCCAAGAGGTCAAAGGAATTGTCCGTCGAGCTCCGCAGCAGGATTAGATGGAGGCACAGATCTTGGGAAGGTTACCAAAAAATGTGTGCAGCATAGGAGGTCTGTAAGAACACAGTGGCCTCCATAATTTTTTAATGGAAGTTTGGAACCACCAATACTCTTCCTAGAGCTGACAGCCCAGCCGAACTGAGCAATTTGGGGAGGTACTAGGTACTCCCGTTAGCCTGTCATTATTTACAATGATTAACAGACGGTGTTGATGTTTTTTCTCGTGGACTCACAGACTGCTGCAGTCTTTTTTTCAGTTCATCAAGCTCTCCCTGGGAGAAATGGAGACACATTTTCAGGTCCTTGACCTCTCAAATCAAATCACATTTTATTAGTCACGTGCGCTGAATACAACAGGTGTAGACCTTACTGTGAAATGCTTACTTACGAGCCCCTAACCAACAATACAGTTTAAAAAAAATAAGGATAAGAATAAGAAATAAAAGTAACAAGTAATTAAAGAGCAGAAGTAAAATAACAATAGCGAGACTATATACAGGGGGGTACCGGTAGAGTCAATGTGCGGGGGCACCGGTTAGTTGAGGTAATATGTAAGCTCAGCAAAAAAAGAAACGTCCTCTCACTGTCAACTGCATATATTTTCAGCAAACTTAACATGTGTAAATACACTGCTCAAAAAAATAAAGGGAACACTAAAATAACACATCCTAGATCTGAATGAATGAAATATTCTTATTAAATACTTTTTTCTTTACATAGTTGAATGTGCTGACAACAAAATCACACAAAAATTATCAATGGAAATCAAATTTATCAACCCATGGAGGTCTGGATTTGGAGTCACACTCAAAATTAAAGTGGAAAACCACACTACAGGCTGATCCAACTTTGATGTAATGTCCTTAAAACAAGTCAAAATGAGGCTCGCTCAGTAGTGTGTGTGGCCTCCACGTGCCTGTATGACCTCCCTACAACGCCTGGGCATGCTCCTGATGAGGTGGCGGATGGTCTCCTGAGGGATCTCCTCCCAGACCTGGACTAAAGCATCCGCCAACTCCTGGACAGTCTGTGGTGCAACGTGGCGTTGGTGGATGGAGCGAGACATGATGTCCCAGATGTGCTCAATTGGATTCAGGTCTGGGGAACGGGCGGGCCAGTCCATAGCATCAATGCCTTCCTCTTGCAGGAACTGCTGACACACTCCAGCCACATGAGGTCTAGCATTGTCTTGCATTAGGAGGAACCCAGGGCCAACCGCACCAGCATATGGTCTCACAAGGGGTCTGAGGATCTCATCTAGGTACCTAATGGCAGTCAGGTTACCTCTGGCGAGCACATGGAGGGCTGTGCGGCCCCCAAAGAAATGCCACCCCACACCATGACTGACCCACCGCCAAACCGGTCATGCTGGAGGATGTTGCAGGCAGCAGAACGTTCTCCACGGCGTCTCCAGACTCTGTCAAGTCTGTCACATGTGCTCAGTGTGAACCTGCTTTCATCTGTGACGAGCACAGGGCGCCAGTGGCGAATTTGCCAATCTTGGTGTTCTCTGGCAAATGCCAAACGTCCTGCACGGTGTTGGGCTGTAAGCACAACCCCCACCTGTGGACGTCGGGCCCTCATACCACCCTCATGGAGTCTGTTTCTGACCGTTTGAGCAGACACATGCACATTTGTGGCCTGCTGGAGGTCATTTTGCAGGGCTCTGGCAGTGCTCCTCCTGCTCAAAGGCGGAGGTAGCGGTCCTGCTGCTGGGTTGTTGCCCTCCTACGGCCTCCTCCACGTCTCCTGATGTACTGGCCTGTCTCCTGGTAGCGCCTCCATGCTCTGGACACTACGCTGACAGACACAGCAAACCTTCTTGCCACAGCTCGCATTGATGTGCCATCCTGGATGAGCTGCACTACCTGAGCCACTTGTGTGGGTTGTAGACTCCGTCTCATGCTACCACTAGAGTGAAAGCACCGCCAGCATTCAAAAGTGACAAAACATCAGCCAGGAAGCATAGGAACTGAGAAGTGGTCTGTGGTCACCACCTGCAGAACCACTCCTTTATTGGGGGTGTCTTGCTAAATGCCTATAATTTCCACCTGTTGTCTATTCCATTTGCACAACAGCATGTGAAATTTATTGTCAATCAGTGTTGCTTCCTAAGTGGACAGTTTGATTTCACACAAGTGTGATTGACTTGGAGTTACATTGTGTTGTTTTAGTGTTCCCTTTCTTTTTTTGAGCAGTGTATTTGTATGAACATAACAAGATTCAACAACTGAGACATAAACTGAACAAGTTCCACAGACATGTGACTAACAGAAATGGAATAATGTGTCCCTGAACAAAGGGGGGGGTCAAAATGAAAAGTAACAGCCAGAATCTTGTGTGGTCACCAGCTGCATTAAGTACTGCAGTGCATCTCCTCCTCATGGACTGCACCATATTTGCCAGTTCTTGCTGTGAGATGTTACCACACTCTTTCACCAAGGCACCTGCAAGTTCCCAGATATTTCTGGGGGTAATGGCCCTAGCCCTCACCCTCCGATCCAAGACGTCCCAGACGTGCTCAATGGGATTGAGATCTGGGCTCTTCGCTGGCCATGGCAGAACACTGACATTCCTGTCTTGCAGGAAATCACGTACAGAACGAGCAGTATGGCTGGTGGCATTGTCATGCTGGAGGGTCATGTCAGGATGAGCCTGCAGGAAGGGTACCACATGAGGGAGGAGGATGTCTTCCCTGTAGAGCACAGCGTTGAGATTGCCTGCAATGACAACAAGCTCAGTTTGATGATGCTGTGACACACCGCTCCAGACCATGACGGACCCTCCACCTCCAAATCGATCCCGTTCCAGAGTATAGGCCTCTGTGAAACGTTAATTCCTTTGACGATAAACGCGAATCCGACCAAAACCCCTGGTGAGACAATCCGTGACTCATCAGTGAAGAGCACTTTTTGCCATTCCTGTCTGGTCCAGCAACGGTGGGTTTGTGCCAATAGGCGACGTTGTTGCCGGTGATGTCTGGTGAGGACCTGCCTTACAACAGGCCTACAAGCCCTCAGTCCAGCCTCTCTCAGCCTATTGCGGACAGTCTGAGCACTGATGGAGGGATTGTGCGTTCCTGGTGTAACTTGGGCAGCTGTTGTTGCCATCCTGTACCTGTCCCGCAGGTGTGATGTTCGGATGTACCAATCCTGTGTAGGTGTTGTTACACTTGGTCTGCCACTGCGAGGACGATCAGCTGTCCGTCCTTTATCCCTGTAGTGCTGTCTTAGGCGTCTCACATCTGCAGTCCTCATGCCTCCTTGCAGCATGCCTAAGGCACGTTCACGTAGATGAGCAAGGACCCTGGGCATCTTTCTTTTGGTGTTTTTCAGAGTCAGTAGAAAGGCCTCTATAGTGTCCTAAGTTTTCATAACTGTGACATTAATTGCCTACCTTCTGTAAGCTGTTAGTGTCTTAAGGATCTAGGGATCCCGTAGAGGATGTGTTCAGAGACAAATTCCTGTGAAGCTCATGTCAAAGGCTGTTGAAGTGTTGTGGTTTTAGGTTCACCTGCCACATCTAAAGCCTATTCTTTTGGGTTAGTGCTACCGGCCACCAAGTGCTAACAGTCAGTATTTGGATAATATGTGTGAAATGTTTCACAGTGTATGTGATTTTAACAGAGTGGTCTATTTTCTGGGTGACCTGAACTGGTTTTCATCAAGCTGTCCGCTCAAAAAAAAGCTGCTCACTGTAACCAATGCCTGTAATCTGGTTCAGGTTATTAATCCCTCTATTTGGCAAATCTGACCATAACTATATCCTCCTGATTCCTGCTTACAAGGAAAAACTCAAACAGGAAGTACCAGTGAAGAGCTCAATACGGAAGTGATCCGATGAAGCGGATGCTACTCTACAGAACTCATTTGCTAGCACTGACTGGAATATGTTCCAAAATTGATCCAATGGCATTGAAGGGTTTACCACATTAGTCACCGGCTTCATTAATAACTAACACACAGCTCTGACAGACATTGATCTTCCACAGGGCATGGAACTATAGGTCTCTTCATAGTCCCTAAAGCAAAAACTAATTCAAGGCAACGCACAGCAATATATAGAGCCATGATAGCATGGAACTCCCTGACATCTCAAATCACTCAAGCAAGCAGCAATAGTAGCTTTAAAAAACGGAATAAAACAGAGCATCACAGCAAAACGCCTCTGACCTAAATAGCCTGTAGCATCACCTTCCTGAGCACATCTGGTGTTTGGGTTCAAGATAAGATATGCCCTTGGCATTCGGATATTAGGGCCTGCTCAGAGAAAGCAATTGTAAAGCAAAGCCTCAGTAGAATAAGGACATACTGCTCCTTATGATATGATAGTCTGCTCATCTTACTGATATTAGTCAGTAGAGCAACATTTTATTTAAGTGTATGATTTTGTGTGTGCCTGGTGGATGCTGCGGCGTGTGAGTGTGATGCGAATGGAAATGGAAATGCAAAAGAAGTTCATGAGAACTGGAGGAAACTCCGTAAGAAAACTGGAGGAAACTCCATAAGAGAACTAGAGGAAACTCCATAAGAGAACTGGAAGAAACTCCGTAAGAGAACCGGAGGAAACTCCGTAAGAGAACAGGAGGAAACTCCGTAAGAGAACCGGAGGAAACTCCGTAAGAGAACAGGAGGAAACTCCGTAAGAGAACAGGAGGAAACTCCATAAGAGAACCAGAGGAAACTCCGTAAGAGAACTGGAGGAAACTCCGTAAGAGAACAGGAGGAAACTCCATAAGAGAACCGGAGGAAACTCCGTAAGAGAACTGGAGGAAACTCCGTAAGAGAACCGGGGGAAACTCCGTAAGAGAACCGGAGGAAGCTCCATATCAAGGGGACTTGATTCAAAGGCCAAAGGCCACACACTATAACTTAGCTAACCCTCTACGGGCGGTAGACTGTAACATGGCAAATGTTTGGCGTAGTTCATTTCTACAGTATGCACTAGACAGTGTGAAGCCTATCTGATGATAATGATAACTCTGTTCAATTTATTGAACGGAGTGGTGTTGGATCTCTAAAAAATCCACGTATATAGCTAAAGTGAAGGATTAAATTGAAACTTAGCTGGAGGAAAGTCCAACACAGTTGCTCAGGTGAAGGATAAAATTGAAGCCTTAGGATGGAGGAAACTCCATCTATGAGCAGGGGATGAAAGACTTTGCAGAAGCCCCAATCTGATTATGACTCTGTTCAATTTATTGAAAGGAGTGGAGGGATGGATCTCTAAAAAGACCACATATGTAACTAAAGTAAAGGATTAAATTGAACTTTAGCTGGAGGAAACTCCAACACGGTTGCTGAGGCGAAGGATTAAATTGAAGCCTTTACGTGGAGGAAACTCCATCTGTAGTTAATTTTTCTCCAAGATGGCGTAGCAGTCAGGCATGTCTTTTGTCTTCATCTTGTCGTGTCCCGCGTATATATCTTTATAACTTTTTTCTTCACATATATATTTTATATTTTTCTTAACCCCAATTTTAAAATTAACATACTCTCCTGCAACCCGCCTCACCCAATGTGGTATTGATCTGCTATTTTCTTTACTTTAGAACCGGAACCCCCAAAAGAAGCTAGCCAGCTAACTAGCTACTAGCTAGTAGTCAGCTAGCCACTGCTAGTGGTCATCAGCTAACCTTTAGCCCGGACAACTCCTGCCAGTCTGCACAGCGTGATTCAACCCAGAGCTTATGGGACTCCTTTTTCTCCATTTCTCCGGATTCCTATCACAAGCTCTGAACCTCTTCACCTGGATCAGCGCAGCCAGCTAGCTACTATTCGATTGGCTTCTCCTGGCTAACGTCTCCGGCCCGAAGCAAGCACCAATTAGCCTGGAGCTAGCCTATGCTAAGCCCATCTCCCGGCTAGCTGAAGAGGTCCATCAGCCACTCCTTGGGCTATAATACCTATTTTGCCAATTGGCCTGGACCCCTTTTATTGCCGATACGGAGCCCAGCCGATCCATCACGACTGGACTACCGACGTAATCCGTCCGAGGGGTTTTTCAACAGGCTCCTCCGTCGCGATGTCCCCTGAATGCCCTTCTGCTAGCCGCGGCCCGCTAGCTGTCTAGAGCATACCGGACTGTTAGCTGAAGTGGTCCATCAGTCAATTTCTTGGGCTACTATTCCTATTTTGCCAATTGGCCTGGACCCTTTTACTTCACAGACCCCTGCTGATCCATCATGACTGGTCTGCCGACGTAACCGCACGAGGGGGCTACAACAGACTTTTCCCGTCGCGACATCCCTCTAAGGCCCTTCTGCTAGCCTGCTAGCCCCGGCCCTCTAGCTGTCTGAATCGCCGTATCTCCAGCCCGTCCAGCTACTCATTGGACCCTATGATCACTCGGCTACGCATGCCTCTCCCTAATGTCAATATGCCTTGTCCATTGCTGTTTTGCTTAGTGATTATTGTCTTATTTCACTGGGAAGCCTCCAGCCCTGCTCAATATGCCTCAGCTAACCCTCTTGTACCACCTCCCACACATGTGGTGACCTCACCTGGTTTAATTGATGTCTCTAGAGACAATACCTCTCTCATCGTCACTCAATGCCTAGGTTTATCTCCAATGTATTCACATCCTACCATACCTTTGTCTGTACATTATGCCTTGAATCTATTCTTCCGTGCCCAGAAACCTGCTCCTTTTACTCTCTGTTCCGAACGTACTAGACAACCAGTTCTTATAGCCTTTAGCTGTACCCTTATTCTACTCCTCCTCTGTTCCTCAGGCGATGTAGAGGTTAATCCAGGCCCTGCAGTGCCTAACTTCACTCCCATTCCTCAATGCACTCTCATTTGTTGACTTCTGTAACCGAAAAATCCTTAGTTTCATGCATGTTAACATTAGAAGCCTCCTCCATAAGTTTGTTTTATTCACTGCTCTAGCACACTCTGCCAACCCGGATGTCCTAGCCGTGTCTGAATCCTGGTTTAGGAAGGCCACCAAAAACCCTGAAATTTCCATCCCTAACTATAACACTTTCCGGCAAGATAGAACTGCCAAAGGGGGCGGAGTTAAAATCTACTGCAGAGATAGCCTGCAGAGTTCTGTCTTACTATCCAGGTCTGTGCCCAAACAATTTGAGCTTCTACTTTTAAAAATCCACCTTTCCAGAAACAAGTCTCTCATCGTTGCCGCTTGCTATAGACCACCTTCTGCCACCAGCTGTGCCCTGGACACCATATGTGAATTGATTGCCCCCCATCTATCTTCAGAGCTCATGCTGTTACGATGACCTAAACTGGGACATGCTTAACACCCCGGCCATCCTACAATCTAAACTTGATGCCATCAATCTCACACAAATGATCAATGAACCTACCAGGTACAACCCCAAATCCGCAAACACAGGCACCCTCATAGATATCATCCTAACCAACCTGCCCTCCAAATACACCTCTGCTGTCTTCAACCAGGATCCCAGCGATCACTGCCTCATTGCTTGCGTCTGTAATGGGTCTGCGGTCAAACGACCACCCCTCATCACTGTCAAACGCTCCCTAAAACACTTCAGCGAGCAGGCCTTTCTAATCAACCTGGCCCGGGTATCCTGGAAGGACATTGACCGCAATCCGTCAGTAGAAGATGCCTGGTTATTCTTTAAAAGTGCCTTCCTCAAAATCTTAACTAAGCATGCCCCATTCAAAACATTTAGAACCAGGAACAGATATTGCCCCGTGGTTCACTCCAGACCTGACTGCCCTTGACCAGCACAAAAACATCCTGTGGCTTACGGCATTAGCATCGAATAGCCCCATTGATATGCAACTTTTCAGGAAATTTAGGAACCAATATACACAGGCAGTTAGAAAAGCAAAGGCAAGCTTTTTCAAACAGAAATTTGCATCCTGTAGCACAAACTCCAAAAAGTTCTGGGACACTGTAAAGTCCATGGAGAATAAGAGCACCTCCTCCCAGCTGCCCACTGCACTGAGGCTAGGAAACACTGTCACCACCGATAAATCCACAATAATTGAGAATTTCAAGAAGCATTTTTCTACGGCTGGCCATGCTTTCCACCTGGCCACCCCTACCCTGGTCACCAGCCCTGCACCCCGCACAGAAACTTGCCCAAGCCTCCCCTATTTCTCCCTCACCCAAATTCAGATAGCTGATGTTCTGAAAGAGCTGCAAAATCTGGACCCCTACAAATCAGCAGGGCTAGACAGCAGGGCTGGACCCTCTCTTTCTAAAATTATCAGCTGAAATTGTTGCAACCCCTATTACTAGCCTGTTCAACCTCTCTTTCGTATTGTCTGAGATCCCCAAAGATTGGAAAGCGGCCGCGTTCATCCCCCTCTTCAAAGGGGGAGACACTCTAGACCCAAACTGCTACAGACCTATATCTATCCTACCCTGCCTTTCTAACGTCTTTGAAAGCCAAGTTAACAAACAGATCACCGACCACTTCTCCGCTATGCAATCTGGTTTCCAAGCTGGTCATGGGTGCACCTCAGCCACGCTCAAGGTCCTAAACAATATCATAACCGCCATTGATAAGAGACAATACTATGCAGTTGTATTCATCGACCTGGCCAAGACTTTCAACTTTGTCAATCACCACATTCTTATCGGCAGACTCAACAGCCTTGCTTTCTCAAATGACTGTCTCGCCTGGTTCACCAACTGCTTCTCAGACAGAGTTCAGTATGTCAAATCGGAGGGCCTGTTGTCCGGGCCTCTGGGTGTCTCAATTCTCGGGCCGACTCTTTGTATACATCAACTCTCTGTATACATCAATGATGTCGCTCTTGCTGCTGGTGATTCTCTGATCCACCTCTAGGCAGACGACACCATTCTGTATACTTCTGGCCCTTCTTTGGACACTGTGTTGACTAACCTCCAGATGAGCTTCAATGCCATACAACTCTCTTCCGTGGCCTCCAACTGCTCTTAAATGCAAGTAAAATTAAATGCATGCTCTTCAACCGATCGCTGCCTCACCTGCCCGCCTGTCCAGCATCACTACTCTGGATGGTTCTGACTTAGAATATGTATACAACTACAAATACCTAGGTGTCTGGTTAGACTGTAAACTCTCCTTCCAGACTCACATTAAGCATCTCCAATCCAAAATTAAATCTAGAATCGGCTTCCTATTTCGAAACAAAGCATCCTTCACTCATGCTGCCAAACATACCCTCGTAAATCTGACTATCCTGCCGATCCTTGACTTCAGCGATGTCATTTACAAAATAGCCTCCAACACTCTACTCAGCAAACTGGATGCAGTCTATCACAGTGCCATCCGTTTTGTCACCAAAGCCCCATATACTACCCACCACTGCGACCTGTATGCTCTCGTCGGCTGGCCCTCGCTACATATTCGTCACCAGACCCACTGGCTCCAGGTCATCTATAAGTCTTTGCTAGTTAAAGCCGCACCTTATCTCAGCTCACTGGTCACCCTAGCAGCACCCACTCGTAGCACACGCTCCAGCAGGTATATTTCACTGGTCACCCCCAAAGCCAATTCCTCTTTGGCCGCCTTTCCTTCCAGTTCTCTGATGCCAATGACTGGAACGAATTGCGAAAATCACTGAAGTTGGAGACTCATATCTCTCTCACTAACTTTAAGCACCAGCTGTTAGAACAGCTCACAGATAGCCCATCCAACTACCTCATCCCCATACTATTATTTTTATGTGAGATTTTTATGAGAGATTCTCCCAAGTGTATACAGAACAACTGTTTCTGAGAGATCAGGATCAGGACCTGCAATTGTAACAGTAAGCAACTGTAACAAAATGGATGACTGCAGTATAGACGTTATTATGAGTACATGTTACATGGATTGCTAAGGCATGAGAATATGAAAGTGTGTATTCTAATTTTAAATGTATGTAGTTCTGTACCTGTCTATTAATGCAATGTATTGAATTTTTTATTTTTATTACATTTATGTAGTTCTGTACCTGTCTAATAACGCAATGCATTGCCATTTTATGTAGTTCCTTCCTTCAGCTGTACTTCTGAATGTATCCCATTGAATTCAAAAGAAAAATAATCACTTACTACACATGTTGTTCGTTTACAGCCTGAATTCAAAATGGATTACATGTTTCTAAAATCACACCCATCTACACACAATACCCCATAACGAAAAAGTGAAAACATGTTTTTAGAAATGTTTGCAAATGTATTAAAAATGAAATGCATAAATATCTTATTTACATAAGCATTCACACCCCAGTGTTGGAAAGCAGACTGAACCAGATTTTCCACTTGGATTTTGCCTGTGCTTAACTCTATGTCATTTATTTTTATCCTAAAAAATGTCCTAATCCTTGCCAATGACAAGCATACCCATAACAGGATGCAGCCACCACCATGCTTACAAATATGAAGAGTGGTACTCAGTGATGTGTTGTGTTGGATTTGCCCCAAACATAATGCTTTGTATTCAGGAGTAATTAGACTGTTGTTGATCCCTCCTCAGTTTTCTCCTATCACAGCCATGAAACTCTGTAACTGTTTTAAAGTCATTATTGGCCTCAAGGTGAAATCCCTGAGCGGTTTCCTTCCTCTCTGGCAACTGAGTTAGGAAGAACACCTGTATCTTTATAGTGACTGGGTGTATTGATACACCACCCAAAGTGTAATTAATAACTTCACCATGCTCAAAAGGATATTCAATGTCTGCTTTTTTAACCCATCTACCAATAGGTGACCTTGTTTGCGAGACATTGGAAAACCTCCCTGGTCTTTGTGGTTGAATCTGTGTTAGAAATGTTCGACTGAGGGGCCTGACAGAGAATTGTATCTGTGGGGTACAGAGATGAGGTGGTCATTAAAAAAATCTTGTTAAAGACTATTATTACACACAGTGTTATGTGACTTGTCAAGCACATTTTACTCCTGAATGTATTTAGGCTTGCCTTAACAAAGTGATTGAATACTTATTGACTCAAAACATAAAGCTTTTCAGATTGTATAAAAACATTTTTTTAATGTAAAACATATTTCCACTTTGCCATTATGGGGTATTGTGTGTAGGCCAGTGGCACAGCATCTAAATGTAATCCATTTAAAAATCAGGCTGTAACACAACAACATGTGGAAAAAGTCAAAGGGTCTGAATATTTTTTCTCAAGGCCAAAAACAGTTCAAGCGTAGAAAGGAAATGCCTTTCTTCTGTGAGGTGAGAGAGGTAGATAGCAAACTTTTGCTGATGGGAAATTAGTCAAGCAACTTCTACTATCTACTCCAATGCTTTGATGCAACAATTTAAAATTCATTTTATATTTGAAAGGGGAAAGAAATAGAACAATTTGGATGCCCACACAATCGAAACACATAATACAGGAGAAAACAAAAGAAAGCTTTCTTTCAAATGACAATCCACCAACTTCCAATTGTTTTGTCTTTTCTGTAGACCATGCCAAAAATACATCAAGAGATTTACAAGCACGGCTGCATTTTAAAATTGAGTCCCTCCTTAGTTTTCCAAAAGGGCTCAACAATATAACATGGTTTTAGTCCTTTATTTTACGTGACTTATCTGTCTTCTCTTAATTAGTTTAAGTAGAAGAGCTCTGCTCCCAACAATAATAGGCCTGTAAAGACCCAATTTACGAGTTTATCAATAGAAAACGCAGTTAAAATATCAACTCCCACTGATGCACAGAAGACAGGGAAAACATCTAAGATCAGCTATACTGAGGTGAGGTATTAACAGATTTCATATTGCTTTGGGATACATACTGCTCTGCTCTGCTCTGCCCTGCTTTGCTCTGCTTTGCTGTGCTCTGCTCTGCTCTGCTCTGCCCTACCCTGCTCTGCTCTGCTCTGCCCTGCTTTGCTCTGCTCTGCTCTGCTCTGCTCTGCCCTGCCCTGCCCTGCTCTGCTCTGCCCTGCTTTGCTCTGCCCTGCTTTGCTCTGCTCGGCTGTCCCCTGACCTGCTCTGTCCTGCCCTGCTTTTCCCTGCTCTGCCCTGCTCTGCTCTGCTCTGCCCTGCCCTGCTCTGCTCTGCCCTGCCATGCTCTGCACTGCTCTGCTCTGCTCTGCTCTGCTCTGCCCTGCTCTGCCCTGCTCTGCTCTGCTGTCCCCTGCCCTGCTCTGTCCTGCCCTGCTCTGCCCTGCTCTGCTCTGCTCTGCTGTCCCCTGCCCTGCTCTGTCCTGCCCTGCTCTGCTCTGCTCTGCTCTGCCCTGCTCTGCTCTGCCCTGCTCTGCCCTGCTCTGCTCTGCTCTGCTCTGCTCTGCCCATAGACCTAAATTGCCACAGCCCATTGCCATTATAAGTGAGCATCCTAAGCATTCTAGGAACGGATCTAAGTGAGTTAGGAATGCCGCATCGCACTGCATGTAAATAAAGTTTACAGTAACTCATATGACTATCATATTATTGGTTTGAAACATTATCTGTTTCCCATTAGCTCCAGTGGATACGCCTACCACAGAGAGAGACTGCATGATGTGGCTCCCAGAAGGCTTTTCTGTCTCCAGGCGACATATGCGTTTTAGGATCTAAGTGACTTGGGAATGCCGCATCGTACTGAATGTAAATTAGGTTTACAGTATTGCTGGGTAAAAAAATAAAAAACATACCCTATGAGTATTCAGCTAAGCATAGAAAAGTCATTTTCACACTGGCTGGGTAGCCGTAGATGATGAGGATTGTTAATCTATTTCAGATATCCCTCGTGCCACCAGAATTCAGCGACAGGGAAAAAGTAAAAAAAAAAAGTAGATCAAAGTAATCTGTGTATGAAACAAGCCATATATCACACCGATGGCCAGGGCAGGGGGGGGGGGGGGCGAGGGAGGGAGCGCAGCCATCTGTATTCCACAAAGAAAAGGAGAGGAGAGTGGGAAGAGAGACCAGCCGAAGATAACCTCCAAGGTTTAAAGGAACGGGTCATCACAGCATGGGGAAGAGATAGCATTGCCTGGACTGAGGTGAGGCTGAGGAGAAATTGAATTCCACAGCAAGGCTATAAGGAAGGAAACAGTAGGTTTTGTCCACTTCTAATCAGCCCTAGTGTTTCGCCCCCTATCCAGTAACCACTCCTTCACAGGTTGTTGTTCTTGAATGTAATCTCAATGAGTTTACCTTTAAAAAAGAATCACACAACTTTCTCTGGGCAGTGTAATGCAAAAACTATTCCGATATGATTTAAAAATGGGTGGGGTGTAAACGACACTGCATGTCTTGAGGTAGGAACATGCAGCATCGGTTTGAATTCTGACTATTGAACCTAAGCCTGATATATAAATTATACAATTGCAAATGGCTGTGTGGGCACATTAACAACATAACACTATTTTATTGGGTATAACTGAGGAAGGGGAAATGTTTTATCCATGCTTTGTTTAACTAGGCAAGTCAGTTAAGAACAAATTCTCATTTACAATGACGGCCTACCCCGGCCGGCGCTGAGCCAACTGTGAGCCGCACTATGGGACTCTCAATCAAGGCCGGAGGTGATTCAGCCAGGATTCAAAAACGGGACTGCAGTGATGGCTCTTGCACTGAGATGCAGGGCCTTAGACCGCTGCGCCACTCGGGAGCCCAACATACAGCATCGGGTTTGAATTCTGACTATTGAACCTAAGCCTGATATGTACATTTTACAATTGCAAATGGCTTTATGGGTCTCATTAACAACATAACACTCTTTTATTGAGTATAACTGAGGAAGAGGAGGGGACATTTCTTAAACACCTCTGTGTAAGACCTAATATCTAACTGCGATTAATTTCTAACATTCTGCCACCACGTAACTCATCTGTTCTCCCGCTCCCTCCCCAGCACCGATCGATCTGTCTCCCAAGGTGTCATACTAAAAATATACAGCTTTTATTAAATAACTCAGAGAGGGGATAAATGGAAGGGGGAAGTCATTTCGAAAAAGAAGAAACAGAACCGAACGTCGAGCTCGCAGGGACAGTGATGGAGAAGAAGTTGTGGGTAGATGGGCTGGGCAGGGCAATGTGTGTATGCGTTTTGTGATGAGGCTGTTTGCATGGTGTGGGAGCAGTAGAGAAGAGAGGGAGGGTTGGATTAGGAGAGGTCTGAGGTGTCTTATCTATATGGAGACTTCCTCGTTAGTACAACACCTTCAGCTTAGAGGGAAAACAGCTCAAGACATTCATCGTTGATGAAGTAGTATGTTCTTTCTGCGTTGAACGCCGGATGAAAGAAACCCATTTTTCCCATCAAATACGAGACGATTAAACATTATGAATCCAGTATTACCTATAACAAGAGGCAGTTGCCTGAAGTAGCTGTAACCAAACTTTATTCAATAATGCTTTTATTTTATTGATACAGAACAAGGTAAATAGTATTGTAATCCAAACATATTCATTGTATCATGATGTAACACAGGTCATAGGTTTGTATTACTACATTGTGGAGGACATGGGTCAAATCGCTAATGTGATTTGTAATGCTTTTAGCCATCAGACACAGCTTTGTTCAGTATAGTTTATTAGGATCCCCAATAACTGTTGCTCATGCAGTAGATCTTCTTCCTGAGGTCCATTTGCTGTGACAGTGCAGCAGGGAGCCGAGCGGTTAGAGCATTGGGCCAGTAGCCAAAAGGTCACTGGTTCAAATACCTGAGCTGACAAGGTAAAGAAATCTGTCAATGTGCCCTAGAGCAAGGCACTTCGACCTCATTTGCTCCAGGGGTGCAGTGCAACTGTGGCTGTCCCTGTAAAAACAACACATTTCACTGCACCTAACCGATGTAAGTGACAATAAAACATGTTTTTTTAATTAAATAAATGATGTTACCACGTCACAGTAAAAGCCAATGCAGCTCATGGTACCGGAGTTTTTCAGGATGAGCTGATCCTAAACCCTTCACAGCACTTCGCCAACCTAACCCTGAAGCTCTTCTCAAAATGGCCGCTGTCAGGCCTCAACAGCCACCATGAAACAACCACTTAAACGACTGTGGTCTGTCACTAAATATTTGTCTGGTCAGGTAATAAACAACCACATAAATTACTATTCTCTATGGGGGGAATTCAGACCCTAGTTACGCACCCGTAAATGGAACTTACTGTAATTGCCTTTTTATGCACTTTTCTCTCTACTTGTATTCTGCCCTTGAACTTTAAAGTCCCGCACAGTTATCCTATTTCCCCTGTCAAAATAGCCTTAGAATTATATTTTTGACTCTATTAAAATGTTCAGAACTTAAGAAATTGTACCTTTTATCTCATGTCTTTCAGGAAGCCTGAAAGAGCAGCCTGAGAGGGCGGGGAGCTTACATTCATGAGTTCAACTTGTCTGACAGCTCTTTGAAACACCCTTTTGGTCACTGCCAGGTAACAAGGTAAACAATGGCCCACATGTCATTGATGACTAGGTAAACAATGGCCCACATGTCATTGATGACTAGGTAAACAATGGCCCACATGTCATTGATGACTAGGTAAACAATGGGCCACATCATTGATGGCCAGGTAAACAATGGCCCACATGTCATTGATGACTAGGTAAACAATGGCCCACATGTCATTGATGACTAGGTAAACAATGGCCCACATGTCATTGATGACTAGGTAAACAATGGGCCACATCATTGATGGCCAGGTAAACAATGGGCCACATCATTGATGGCCAGGTAAACAATGGGCCACATCATTGATGGCCAGTTAAACACTGGGCCACATCATTGATGGCCAGGTAAACAATGGCCCACATGTCATTGATGACCAGGTAAACAATGGGCCACATCATTGATGACCAGGTAAACAATGGGCCACATGTCATTGATGGCCAGGTAAGCAATGGGCCACATCATTGATGGCCAGGTAAACAATGGGCCACATCATTGATGGCCAGGTAAACAATGGGCCACATCATTGATGGCCAGGTAAACATGTCATTCCGAGCCTAGACAGTATGCCTCAACCCATTCTCTCTGCAACATGTTCTCATGGTCAACAGAGCTGGTCATGGACTGTTGGATGTCAGACTTACAGCAGCAATACACGACTGAATTTCTATTGTTGTGTAACTAATTACAGAATAGTCTTCACTGATACAGTTCATCAGAATGAGTAAAGCCTGAGTCACATTAGAAGCTTAGACAGAAGGGAATGTACATGATAACAGCATACAATACGTGTACTGGACAATGTATTGGTGCCTCTGCATTAGCATTATAAATGACAATATGTTCAGAATTGTATGTATTGATCAGACATTTATTTGATCATTTACAATAGGCTAGCATAGCCAAAACATTGATCAACATGAACAATCATGAGAAATAAAGGTGAGAAATAATGGGGAGACATCATTTGACCCAAAAAAGAATTTGAGCCATAAGCCTAATATAGGCCCCCGGCCACCCTACAGTGTGCAGGACTCATCGACTTGTACAATTTGTAACACTTCTCTCCCGTCTGAATGCTTGAAAAAAATAACAATATGATGTCATATCTCGTAAAAGTTTAAGCTTTAGGAAATGCAACCAAATACAGAGATTGATGGGGGGGGGGGGACAAGTAGAGGAGAGAGACAAATGTACCCAGCTTCAATTAAGCAGGGTCTTCAGTCACCCACTTCAGTCACCCCCAAGATTGGGAGACAAATCCACCTATGGCCTCTTCCTTGTCAGGCCTCTCTCCCTGGGCAGACAGGGGTCCTGGGATGGACAGCTCAGGCCTCTCTCACTGGGCAGACAGGGGTCCTGGGATGAATAGCTCAGGCCTCTCACACTGGGCAGACAGGGGTCCTGGGATGAATAGCTCAGGCTTCTCTCACTGGGCAGACAGGGGTCCTGGGATGAATAGCTCGCTTAGCTTCCCCACATACAGCGCTGGATCAGGGTGCCCTTGTTGGGGAGGAGATCCAGTAGACTGTCTACGTAGCCTGTAATGTTGTTGAAAAGGGAAATGTTTGTGAAATGGGTAGTGAATTCAATTATGATGCTGTCAATTCATCGACGTTGTAGGCTCGGCCCTAATTTATGTCCCCTCTGTCACCTCCAACCGCATGGCCTAAGACAATGCCTAAGGGTCAGTATGCCCTTCCCCTCTGACTGGCTAAAATGTATCTCTCTCTCTACAGTATGCAGAGGACTGACTATTGAATTTGTGATACAATAACACTCTAGTATCCATGTTTACTATTCATCTGAAACTTGTTCCCTGAAGAGAACTCTGATGCTATCTATATGGATGTATGATCTCTGTGGTAACTGTTCACTAAGGATAACTCTGATGCTATCTATATGGATATATGGTCTCTGTGGTAACTGTTCACTAAGGATAAGTATGGTATGGTAGTAGGTGCCAGGCCCACCGATTTGAGTGTATCAAGAACTGCAACGTTGCTGGGTTTTTCACGCTCAACAGTTTCCCATGAGAATGGTCCACCACCCAAAGGACATCCAGCCAACTTGACACAACTGTGGGAAGTATTGGAGTCAACATGGGCCAGCATCCCTGTGGAAGGCTTTCGACACCTTGTAGAGTCCATGCCCCAACGAATTGAGACTGTTCTGAGGGCAAAAGTGGGTGCAACTCAATATTAGGAAGGTGTTCCTAATGTTTTCTAGGGAGTTTCTCCTAGCCACCGTGCTTCTACATCTGCATTGCTTGCTCTCTGGGGTTTTAGGCTGGGTTTCTGTAAGCATTTTGTGACATCTGCTGATGTATAAATACATTTGGCTTTATAAATACAGTTGGCTTTATAAATACATTTGATTGATTGATTTGATTCTCCCAATTGATAAAGAAACTTTGCTCATAATTTTCAGCCAAAATGAAAAGCAGACACAGTTGTCAGATGTCTTCATTCTTCTGAAGATGGTGTAATGTTCAGTTATCACTATGGCATCCAGCCACAAAACAGAGTGCTTTTTCCAGCATGCTGGTAAGTAGCTTGCTAGCTTGAAAGTTACAACACAGATGAAGGGGTTCGTTACCAGTATTGTTCTGCCACATTATGCTTGAGCTATCTTATGGTTTGTAAACGAAGCCGCATGATACGCACTTGATGATGGTTTTAAGGCATTACATATTTCAATTAGTTACAACTATATGACGCTACCATTTGTGTATAAAATGTTTTTACGTGACATAAAGCCGGGAAGTAATGTCTGCCTCCTGAATGCAAGCGTTTGACGTGGGGGGCAGGGGACCAGGAACCTTATGACCAACTTTGTCAACGTGTCAGCTACAGTCATTTTTCATACCTGGGTCAACGTACTATGAACTAGTTTTCAATGGAGGTGTGGCAGATGTGTGTTCCCAACCAGGTATCGGTTTGAGGTGTAGATCACAGGAATGGAGGTGTGGCAGAGGTGTGTTTACAGATACGCTGTATTCTGACCTTTACACGCCAGGAAACCATGAATAAGGTTGAACGAACCTGTCGATTCGAAGTGGAAAAACATACTTTCTTAAAAAATGTTTTTTAAATAAATGCTTTTTATTTCAGATAGAAACAACACTGTTCTCCATGCACTGTAATTTATCAATCAATAAGAGATATCGATAAGAGCTATTGATAAGAGCTATTGATAAGAGCTATCGATAAGAGCTATCGATAAGAGCTATCGATAAGAGCTATCGATAAGAGCTATTGATAAGAGCTAGGTAAAGGAGTAATCCGTTTGGAGAGAGGGATTGTAAGTACACATAGCAATTGTTTTAGATCATTTTTCTTTCTGATCGCTGGAGACAAATATGAAATCCGTCATGGAAAGGAATTTTTTTGGGGGGGCGTGATCCTTTTTATTTTGTTTAGTCTTTTTTATTCTTTTGAGGGGGGGTTACAGATACAAAAGAAAACAACCAAAGAAATGCACACAAGCCCCAACCCATTCCCCCTCTCAGTCCCCATCATATGAAAGAATGTGCCTACCTGATTTAGGGGACACAGTGAACAGTTGTCGGGGGCCAATTTCATCGTAAAACCTTTCCTAGATGTTAAAGCCTTCCCGGCTTTATGTCCCGTGTGGCTCAGTTGGTAGAGCATGGCGCTTGCAACGCCAGGGTTGTGGGTTCAATTCCCACGGGGGGACCAGGGTTCAATTCCCACGGGGGGACCAGGTTGAATATGTATGAACTTTCCAATTTGTAAGTCGCTCTGGATAAGAGCGTCTGCTAAATGACTTAAATGTAAATGTAAATACAGGCTGTGAACAAACTTAAAATGGATATGCTGATGGTTCAGATTACAGGATGCCAAAGTCATATTTGTTCATTTTCTGTTAGGCCCAGATTCCCGACCCGAGGTAAACATGCGTAAATGGAACTTAATTCCTTTTTATGCATCTTTTATACCGTTTATGTGTATTCTGACCTTGAATTTAAACATGAGATTAGCATGCTATTCACACACTATTCGTTTGGGGTGGAGTTCAAATAAATGAAGGTGTGGCCACAGATACGCTATATTCAGACCTTGACTTAATTCCCTAATAATTCCACCACCTTCACAAGGGAGGAAACCATGAATAACGTCTAGCGAACCTTCTGCTTCCAAGTGGGGAAAGCGTCTACTTAATTTTTTTCAGATAGAAATTGCACCATTCTCCATGCACTGTAATATACAACTTGATAAGAGCTATTGATAAGAGCTAGGTAAATGAGTAATCCGTTTGGAGAAGGGGATTGTAAATACACGAGTAATTACAATAGTAATTGTTTTAGATTATTTTACTTATGATCCCTTGAGACGAACGTGAAAACAGCCATATGGAAGCAATCTTAAAATCATATCAGCATGACATGTATTGTGGCCCCTTTTCCACAGTGAAGTAAATAGCTGTGCAGTTATTGAGAATTTAATTGTGTGTCCTCGTAATTTGCTTGGATGAAATATAAGATATAGGTTTCTGTAGGGCTTAACCTGCCGAGTTGATGTATGCGCTTTATAATGTTTTGATTATATGCCCCTGTCTTTTCTCCATTTTAGTTTACAATTTGTATCATGTAAAATATTATCCACTATCGGGAGCCTCCATCAGTAATACCCACATGCATTTATTTTTGCATAATTCCATGCTGTTGACCTTTCTTTCCTCTGTCACGTCAGTATCGCTGTTCCTGATGGTCGCTAGCATTACTGGTTCATATTAGGCTAACGCTGTGTAGTAATTTGGGACATGTAGTCTATTTGAATCATTATAGAACCCAGACCACACTGAACAGTTGTCACGACTCCCACCTAAGGTGATACCTCTCCTTGTTCAGCGGCGGTCGGCGTCGCCGGCCTACTAGCTATCACCCATCCATTTTTCCTTTTCCGTTGGTTTTGTCTTTGGTTCATAATCTAGCATGGGTAGGATGGTCATCTGAATCAGGGTTAGTTTGGCAGCTGGGGTGAAAGAGGAGCGATTACGATAGAGGAAATCAAGTCTAGATTTAACTTTAGCCTGCAGCTTTGATATGTCCTGAGAGAAGGACAGTGTACCGTCTAGCCATACTCCCAAGTACTTGTATGAGGTAACTATGAATCCCATCATTGGATAGTTCGGTAGCTGGGTTTCCCAAGGGATTCCATAGGCCAGTCTAGCTGACCTAAGTTGTACATATAGAAAGGAGTTGGCTGGTATTGTGTATATCTTTCAGAAAAACAAATTGAATAAAAACTCCTTGATCAAATTGGTAGGCCACCCAGTGGGTATGTTTTCTGGGGTTGAATTACATTTACTCAGTGCACGCAAGGGAGCCACTTCTGCAAACCTCATTAAGCAGGTGCATAGGCTAAGCCTGAATACCAAACACTGATGTGCTTAAAGGTCCAGTGCAGTGACTTTCCTGTGTTTTATATATATTTCCACACTATGAGGTTGGAGTAATACTGTGAAATTGTGAAAATTATGATAATGCCCTTTTAGTATAAGAGCTATAACCCCCCCTGAAAATGTCAGCCTGTTTTGTTGCGATGTAATTTTGGCCCGCCTGGTGTCATCTCCAGGCGGTAAATTAGAGCTTGATTCAATCAGATCCGCTTTAGCCAACGGTGTCAGAGGTGGAACTACGTTAGAGCTGTCAAATCCACACGCTCCCAGCATTATACCTAAAGTGGACATTGGCTGCACGGAATCACATTAACCAGAAATCCCATGCGGCCTTGTTTACAAGTTGAAACAGTGGAATGTGAGATGTAATCTACACCTCCATTAGGATGATAGGAATTCTCATTATTCAGTTTAATGACACTTTCTCGTTCTGAGCTTCTAATGTGAGTGAGACAGGTGTTGGTTTTGTGACAATGATTTGCAAGAGCATCTGCTCACTGATTTGATGGCTCCAACACAGTTCCACCTCTGACACCGCCAAAACATCTGCTTTGTCAGTGTCTGTTATCGCCGGTTAACGCTTGATCTGACTGAATTTAGGCCTTAGTTAATAGACCAATAAGAAAGAGAGTTCCAAACCTCTCAGCCAATAACAGCTAGTTTTCTGCCAATAACAAGCTAGTTTCCCCCTCCCAACTCGCAGACAGTCCTAGCAAAATTCTTGCTTGAGAAATTGCTCTTTTTTATTTTATTGAAAACATTCACAGTAAAGTACTTAATTGTTACTGAGAAATTATTTGATATTGAGATATAAAAAAAATGGCTGCATTGGACCTTTAAATCAAAGCGCGTAAAAAAGACAGACGTTTGAGTCAGTCTGAATATAAATGATGCTAACCATTCTCTGTATTAGCCTTGTTGCATTGTAGGTTGCGGGTCAGGGAACACATTGCACAGGTTAGACGCTGTTAATGGAGATTGTGTTACAAAGTGTAGTGCTATGGGAGATGTGGCACTTTATGGTGTCTGTGTCTGTGTAATAAGTCACTAAAGCTCAGGGTCTTTTAGGCATTGTAACTTTTACTGCCAATTCATCACCCAGTTACACTTCACAATTGCTGCCTGGACCACAATACCAGACAAAATTGGTAGGATACTGTATCTCACAGAATGTCAATAAAAGTTTGTCATAAACTAATAGTGCAAGTGCCCTTAATTAACAGTTTTGCAAAATTCCGGGAAATCCAGGTTAAAGTAGGTGTTAGTTTTGCGTTCTGACTTGTTACACTGGTATATTTTATTTAATCTAACCCAGCTTCCGAGGGCTTTCAATGTGAGCTGGGAAGATACCGTAGGGAGTACTGTGAGTTACAATAAAGAACGAGCAAATGTTGTCTAACGATTCTCAACACGGTTCATAATGAGTCCACTTGACTTTTTAATGAGATGTAACCCCACTCTACGAACTCACATATTATGCAACTGTTGAGGAATAAGATCAATTACTTATCTCTTACGTTTACTTATGTAAACAGATACACTATCATGAACCCACTACTGCCAATACATTATAGATAATCTCAGAATCAATGCTACCCTGGTTGAGGACTGTTGGGTGGGGGGTGGATAGAAACACCTGATGTTATAACGGGGTGGCTATTAACACCTGTTGTCATAACAGGATGGGTATAAACACCTGTTGTCATAACAGGATGGGTATAAACACCTGATGTCATAACAGGATGGGTATAAACACCTGATGTCATAACAGGATGGGTATAAACACCTGATGTCATAGCAGGATGGGTATTAACACCTGATGTCATAACAGGATGGGTATAAACACCTGATGTCATAGCAGGATGGGTATAAACACCTGATGTCATAACAGGATGGGTATAAACACCTGATGTCATAACAGGATGGGTATAAACACCTGATGTCATAGCAGGATGGGTATTAACACCTGATGTCATAACCACCTGATGTTATAACAGGATGGGTATAACCACCTGATGTTATAACAGGATGGGTATAAACACCTGATGTCATAACAGGATGGGTATAAACACCTGATGTTATAACAGGATGGGTATAAACACCTGATGTCATAACCACCTGATGTTATAGCAGGATGGGTATAAACACCTGATGTTATAACAGGATGGGTATAAACACCTGATGTTATAACAGGATGGGTATAAACACCTGATGTTATAACAGGATGGGTATAAACACCTGATGTCATAACCACCTGATGTTATAGCAGGATGGGTATAAACACCTGATGTCATAACCACCTGATGTTATAGCAGGATGGGTATAAACACCTGATGTCATAACCACCTGATGTTATAGCAGGATGGGTATAAACACCTGATGTTATAACAGGATGGGTATAAACACCTGATGTTATAACAGGATGGGTATAAACACCTGATGTCATAACCACCTGATGTTATAGCAGGATGGGTATAAACACCTGATGTCATAACCACCTGATGTTATAGCAGGATGGGTATAAACACCTGATGTCATAACCACCTGATGTTATAGCAGGATGGGTATAAACACCTGATGTTATAACAGGATGGGTATAAACACCTGATGTTATAACAGGATGGGTATAAACACCTGATGGCATAACCACCTGATGTTATAACAGGATGGGTATAAACACCTGATGTCATAACAGGATGGGTATAAACACCTGATGTCATAACAGGATGGGTATAAACACATGATGTCATAACAGAATGGGTATAAACACCTGATGTTATAACAGGATGGGTATAAACACATGATGTCATAACAGAATGGGTATAAACACCTGATGTCATAACAGGATGGGTACAAACACATGATGTCATAACAGAATGGGTATAAACACCTGATGTCATAACAGAATGGGTATAAACACCTGATGTAATAACCACCTGATGTCATAACAGGATGGGTACAAACACATGATGTCATAACAGAATGGGTATAAACACCTGATGTCATAACAGGATGGGTATAAACACCTGATGTCATAACAGGATGGGTATAAACACCTGATGTCATAACAGGATGGGTATAAACACCTGATGTCATAACAGGATGGGTATTAACACCTGATGTTATAACGGGATGGGTATAAACACCTGATGTCATAACAGGATGGTTATAAACACCTGATGTCATAACAGAATGGGTAGAAACACCTGATGTCATAACATGATGGGTATAAACACCTGATGTCATATCAGGATGGGTATAAACACCTGATGTCATAACAGGATGGGTATAAACACCTGATGTCATAGCAGGATGGGTATTAACACCTGATGTTATAACGGGATGGGTATAAACACCTGATGTCATAACAGGATGGGTATAAAAAGCTGATGTCATAACAGGATGGGTATAAACACCTGGTGTCATAACAGGATGGGTATAAACACCTGATGTCATAACAGGATGGGTATAAACACCTGATGTCATAACAGGATGGGTATAAACACCTGATGTCATAACAGGATGGGTATAAACACCTGATGTAATAACGGGATGGGTATAAACACCTGATGTCATAACAGGATGGGTATAAACACCTGATGTCATAACAGGATGGCTATAAACACCTGGTGTCATAACAGGATGGGTATAAACACCTGATGTCATAACGGGATGGGTATAAACACCTGATGTCATAACAGGATGGGTATAAAAAGCTGATGTCATAACGGGATGGGTATAAACACCTGATGTCATAACAGGATGGGTATAAAAAGCTGATGTCATAACAGGATGGGTAAAAACACCTGATGTCATAACAGGATGGGTATAAAAAGCTGATGTCATAACGGGATGGGTATAAACACCTGATGTCATAACAGGATGGGTATTAACACCTGATGTCATAACAGGATGGGTATAAACACCTGATGTCATAACAGGATGGGTATAAAAAGCTGATGTCATAACAGGATGGGTATAAAAACCTGATGTCATAACGGGATGGGTATAAACACCTGATGTCATAACAGGATGGGTATAAACACCTGATGTCATAACAGGATGGGTATAAACACCTGATGTCATAACAGGATGGGTATAAACACCTGTTGTCATAACAGGATGGGTATAAACACCTGATGTCATAACAGGATGGGTATAAACACCTGATGTCATAACAGGATGTGTATAAACACCTAATGTCATAACAGGATGGGTATAAACACCTGTTGTCATAACAGGATGGGTATAAACACCTGATGTCATAACAGGATGGGTATAAACACCTGATGTCATAACAGGATGGGTATTAACACCTGATGTCATAACAGGATTGGTATTAACACCTGATGTCATAACAGGATGGGTATAAACACCTGTTGTCATAACAGGATGGGTATAAACACCTGATGTCATAACAGGATGGGTATAAACACCTGATGTTATAACAGGATGGGTATAAACACCTGATGTCATAACAGGATGGGTATTAACACCTGATGTCATAACAGGATGGGTATAAACACCTGGTGTCATAACAGGATGGGTATAAAAAGCTGATGTCATAACAGGATGGGTATTAACACCTGATGTCATAACAGGATGGGTATAAAAAGCTGATGTCATAACAGGATGGGTATAAACACCTGATGTCATAACAGGATGGGTATAAACACCTGATGTCATAACAGGATGGGTATAAAAAGCTGATGTCATAACAGGATGGGTATTAACACCTGATGTCATAACAGGATGGGTATAAAAAGCTGATGTTCTTCCTGTTGCCCGCATTATTTTCTAACTTCTTTTAAATTCTCTTAATCTTTAGAGAAATGACAAACACAGCAAAGGAACACAAACGCACTGGTCCATAGGTTAACTATTAATTTCAAGCTGTCCTGGCCTATGCTGTTGAGAGAGCGCCTAAGCTACCTGCGACTTGGCATCCGTATTGGCCCACCGCCGCTACAACCCGCCCCACTAACCAAAGCGGCGTTAAGTAATGAATGAAATGAAAACCAAATGTCATGTGAAGACACAGACCGCTGCCCGTTGCCTTCGATGGCCAGTCATTTTTCTTGTTAATGTACCATGTCGAATTTGTAAGGCGACGGCGTGAAAATGAAAGGTTGCATGTCTCACTTGGTTGGCAATATGTATTTTGATAAGCCCAGTAAATCAATGTGGTGCAGGAGGAACATGTGTTAATGGAAGAGCCACTAAGTTGGAATGGAATTTGTTTTTTAAGAAAGGGAAAACCGTCTCTGTGCAACTGGGAAAACCGGTTCTGTGCAACTGGGAAAACCGAGGCACTTGTTTATTCACTGAGAAAGAGAAACAGAGGTGAAAAATAGAAAGAAATAGGTAAGAGAGAGATAAGAGTATTACTTCTGGTTGATCCCTTTAACACTATTATGTGGGATGCAGTATTCATTTGTGCACTAGGTGCTAAATAAACACATCATCAAATTAGGTTTTCAAATGCTGATGAAGTGCTTTGTAGTATTATTTCGGGGGACAATCTACTGTACAGTAGACTTTGATAGCGTTACAGAACAGAAGGATAATGTCCTTTGAGGCGGCAGTTTCAAATCAGCTTCTCTGTGCTGTGGGGCATATTTACCTTAATGGAAAACAGTTTGAGCTATTTTTTTTAAAAACGGTGAAAATGCAGCAATCACCTTTCTCAGTGCCTGTGTGCGGGAACACTTCCCCATACATCAGACGCATTATATCTGAGAGGGAGGAATAGCCCCACATTAGAAGATACTTCAAAGACTAGTAGTGATGTTCATGAACTAGTCTATCAATGTGGAATAAGGAACGTCTTCAACGTTAGACTGAATGTCTCAAACTATTGGCAACTAACCGTGTTATTATTCAGACGAGCTTTTTCAGGTTTACAAGGATTCATTCGACGGCAGCCATTTTCAAAATGATCTCAGCAGAAGACATCAACAGCAATACAGCAGCAATTGTCTGAGGATAATATTCTGAGGATAAACATACCTTACTCTTGATATCCCACTTCTCTTTGTATTACCCTATTCCTTCCTGTGTCCTTCCTGTGACATGCAGTGTCTGTTGTGTCAAATAACCAGAAAATGAAGAGCCACCAATAACGAGCCATACAGGTTGAAGGGGAACATTTCAAGGCATTTATATACATAGATCTCTTTATTGTCCACGTCCACAAAACCCTTGCATTTTAAAACCTTACTGTGAAGAAGAAGGGGGAAAAAATGACGGAAAAGGGAAAAGGAAGGCGATCAGAAATGGACTAACATCTATGGTTCACTCAACACAATGTCCATATTAGGAAGTCTGTTTGCTTCACTTTAAGTTCTGTTCAGAGAAAACAATGACGGGACTTGAGTAGAAACTCCAGAGGCTCAGCAGGACATATTGCTTTTCAGTCCCATTCTTCACTGCTCAGGGAAACACTTGATCTACTTACCAAGTACTTTTACTTTACTACAATGGAAACAAATGGGAGGTTTTGATTGCATTGCATAACCACAAAACAAAATGTGTTCGTATTACTGTTCTGATGCTTTATGAAACGAGCCCAGACTTTACATCTGTTGTTGTGTTTTGAGGTGTAATATAAGAGGATTCCATTGATTATCATCTTCAGTTTCCATGTCCTATTGCTTTGGTGGACGCCTTGAGGGTCTGTGAGGAGATCTGTTCCTGAACTTACAGTTACAGTTTGAAATCCATTCAAGTCTTGGATCATTGTGGTCAATGAGTTAACTGCACGTCGTGGTCAGTCGCACATAATTGTCTGTACGCAGTTCTCGTCGCTGGAATCTGATTCCCATTCGTGTGTCTATGTTCTACTCTCTATGTTTAACGGGGGTGGACAATTCCAGTCCTCGAGGGCCTGGTTGGTGTCACAGTTTGGCCCCCAGCCCCAGCTAACACACCTGACTCCAATAATCACCTAATCATGATCTTCAGTTTAGAATGTCCACCCCTGTTTGCTAGGGATGGAGAAAGAGTGTGACACCAATCAGGCCCCTGAGGACTGGAGTTGCCCCCCCCCCCCCCCTGTAAGTATGAGCTCTGGATTTGGTGTAAAGATTTGCCACCACTTTTATCTGAATGGAGAGGCAAACCAATTCCTACCCTGTACAAATACAAGCACTTCCATTCAACATCTTGAACCGAACCATAAAGAACCATGAAAATAAAAAATAAACACTTTCACACGGCAATGGCAGATATACTGTGTATAACATACCTCCCTTTGCACTGTAAAATGTACCAAAATCCTCATGTTGGCTAGTGACCTGCTCTTATCAACTAGCACTCTGAAGCATTTTATTTACATCAACTTCTCTGTAATACATTTATATATAAATATTGCAATCTTACAATCTACAATGCACTTCCACTGTTCCCTCTGTGTGAGTGTGCACCTGAGCTGACTGAGAGCTGATGTTCCTCTCTCACTGAGCTGGTGTTCCTCTCTCACTGAGCTGATGTTCCTCTCTCACTGAGCTGATGTTTCTCTCTCACTGAGCTGATGTTTCTCTCTCACTGAGCTGACTGAGAGCTGATGTTCCTCTCACTGAGCTGATGTTCCTCTCTCACTGAGCTGATGTTCCTCTCTCACTGAGCTTGACGTTCCTCTCTCACTGAGCTGACTGAGAGCTGATGTTCCTCTCTCGCTCTCTTCACCCTTGCTGACCATCAAATAACTTAAACAACGGGGGAGGGAACGACAGATCTTTCACATCTTTCAAAATCAAACATTAGAATTTGTCAAAAGAGGAAGAAACATGGGGGTGGGGTCGGTTAATGTTCCAAAGTTCATAAATGCACAGCCTGACAAAAATGTATGGGGGGGGGGGGAAACACAACAACATACTCTGACGGACGTGCCACTCCACTGTCGCAGGTTCTGTTAGGGTTCTGTAGTGTACTGAACACAACAGAGTCTCTGGTCTTTGTAGTCCTACAGGACATTGTTTACATTAGATCCCATCCTCAGTAGTACATACACATCCAGGGTTTGGAAAGCCCTGACTTGGTCTGTGGAGGTCCCAGGCCTGTTGTGCAGTCTTTGCGTTCCTGTCCAGACACAAGGTGAAGAGGCCAGGCTCAGGCTAGTTTAGACTAACAGGAGAACAGCCTCCATTGGCTAAGTTCAGTCTCCGTCCATTGTGCAAGTGAATACCCTTTGTCTTGGAGTCTTGGAATAACATTTCTTTCCAAGATTCTCCTATTAGAACTCAGAATTCCAGAACAATGTGTTGTTTGGGCAACCACAGAGTTGTCCTCACACTGTCCAAATAACACCGTCTACACTCGGCTTCTTATACATGTTGTTGTTGTGACATAGTTTAAAAAAAAGATTGTTTCACACAGGTTGCGCTCTGATGATGACAACTTCCGGGTTCAAGGGTTAGGGCCAGATAGTACTGTGTTGTTGTGCATTTACTCTGAGTAGGAGGACATATTCCAAAGAGAAAAGAAGGAGGACGGACTTCCAGAAATTCACAGTTCAAAAAATGACCTTTACAGTATCTCCTGGCAACTGAGAATTGAGAGTATTGACAGCACAGGCTGTTGTGTAAGACTAGTATGCCAACATATGTCATGTTAATTTTCTGAAATATGACAATTATATTCTAAATTGCCATTATGCACGGTTTAATTGCCATGTCTGTGAGGCAAAACAATTTCACAATACATAATATAATTTGTATCTGTATTACTTCAGACCTAAACAAATGTTGTTATAAATATATAAAGACGATTACAATGAAATAAATCAATT
>NC_052307.1:5550895-5580895 GCF_016432855.1 Salvelinus namaycush
GGTTCTCTTCAGGCTACAGGGGGTTCTCTTCAGGCTACAGGAGGTTCTCTTCAGGCTACAGTAGGTTCTCTTCAGGCTAGAGGGGGTTTTCTTCAGGCTGCAGGGGGTTCTCTTCAGGCTGCAGGGGGTTCTCTTCAGGCTGCAGGGGGTTCTCTTCAGACTCCAGGGGGTTTTCTTCAGGCTGCAGGAGGTTTTCTTCAGGCTGCAGGAGGTTCTCTTCAGGCTGCAGGGGGTTCTCTTCAGGCTGCAGGGGGTTTTCTTCAGGCTGCAGGAGGTTCTCTTCAGGCTGCAGGGGGTTCTCATCAGGCTGCAGGGGGTTCTCTTCAGGCTGCAGGGGGTTCTCTTCAGGCTACAGGGGGTTTTCTTCAGGCTGCAGGGGGTTCTCTTCAGGCTGCAGGGGGTTCTCTTCAGGCTACAGGGGGTTTTCGTCAGGATGCAGGGGGTTCTCTTCAGGCTGCAGGAGGTTCTCATCAGGCTGCAGGGGGTTCTATTCAGGCTACAGGGGGGTTCTCTTCAGACTGCAGGAGGTTCTCTTCAGGCTGCAGGGGGTTCTCTTCAGGCTGCAGGAGGTTCTCTTCAGGCTGCAGGGGGTTCTCTTCAGGCTGCAGGGGGTTTTCTTCAGGCTGCAGGAGGTTCTCTTCAGGCTAGAGGGGGTTTTCGTCAGGCTGCAGGAGGTTCTCTTCAGGCTAGAAGGGGTTTTCGTCAGGCTGCAGGGGGTTCTATCCAGGCTGCAGGGGGTTCTCTTCAGGCTGCAGGAGGTTCTATCCAGGTGGCAGGGGTTTCTCTTCGGGCTGCAGGGGGTTCTCTTCAGGCTGCAGGGGGTTCTATCCAGGCTGCAGGAGGTTCTCTTCAGACTCCAGGGGGTTCTCTTCAGGCTGCAGGAGGTTCTCTTCAGGCTACAGGGGGTTCTCTTCAGGCTGCAGGGGGTTCTCTTCAGGCTGCAGGGGGTTCTCTTCAGGCTACAGGGGGTTCTCTTCAGGCTGCAGGAGGTTCTCTTCAGGCTGCAGGAGGTTCTCTTCAGGCTACAGGGGGTTCTCTTCAGGCTACAGGGGGTTCTCTTCAGGCTGCAGGAGGTTCTCTTCAGGCTGCAGGAGGTTCTCTTCAGGCTACAGGGGGTTCTCTTCAGGCTGCAGGAGGTTCTCTTCAGGCTACAGGGGGTTCTCTTCAGGCTGCAGGGGGTTCTCTTCAGACTCCAGGGGGTTTTCTTCAGGCTACAGGGGGTTCTCTTCAGGCTGCACGAGGTTCTCTTCAGGCTACAGGGGGTTCTCTTCAGGCTGCAGGGGGTTCTCTTCAGGCTAGAGGGGGTTTTCTTCAGGCTGCAGGGGGTTCTCTTCAGGCTGCAGGGGGTTCTCTTCAGGCTAGAGGGGGTTTTCTTCAGGCTGCAGGAGGTTCTCTTCAGGCTAGAGGGGGTTTTCTTCAGGCTGCAGGAGGTTTTCTTCAGGCGGCAGGGGATTCTTCTCAGGCTCCAGGGGGTTTTCTTCAGGCGGCAGGGGATTCTTCTCAGGCTCCATGGGGTTCTATTCAGGCTGCAGGGGGTTCTATTCAGGCTGCAGGGGGTTCTCATCAAGCTGCAGGGGGTTTTATTCAGGCTGCATGGGGTTCTAAGCAGGCTGCATGGGGTTCTCTTCAGGCTGCAGGGGGTTCTCATCAGGCTGCAGGGGGTTCTCTTCAGGCTGCAGGGGGTTCTATTCAGGCTGCAGGGGGTTCTCTTCAGGCTGCAGGGGGTTCTATTCAGGCTGCAGGGGGTTCTCTTCAGGCTGCAGGGGGTTCTATTCAGGCTGCAGGGGGTTCTCTTCAGACTGCAGGGGGTTCTATTCAGGCTGCAGGGGGTTCTCTTCAGCTTGGAGCCTTTTATAAACCACCACCACTCGTATTCCCTAAATACCCATTGGGCTCTGGTCAAAAGTAGTGCACTATTTAGGGAATAGGGTGATATTTGGGATTTAGACACTGCAACTGAAACACTTTCGATCCTTAATCCACCATCACTATTTACAGTCCTCTCATAATCCACTGCTGCTGTCACTTCAGTACACGTTTCAGCAGGCACTTCCTGTCTGTCTCACACTCTGTGTTTCCCTGCACAAGCCATATACTATGGCAGCCACTTCCTGTCTGTCTCACACTCTGTGTTTCCCTGCACCAGCCATATACTTCAGCAGCCACTTCCTGTCTGTCTCACACTCTGTGTTTCCCTGCACCAGCCATATACTTCAGCAGCCACTTCCTGTCTGTCTCACACTCTGTGTTTCCCTGCACCAGCCATATACTTCAGCAGCCACTTCCTGTCTGTCTCACACTCTGTGTTTCCCTGCACCAGCCATATACTTCAGTAGCCACTTCCTGTCTGTCTCACACTCTGTTTCCCTGCACCAGCCATATACTTCAGCAGCCACTTCCTGTCTGTCTCACACTCTGTGTTTCCCTGCACCAGCCATATACTTCAGCAGCCACTTCCTGTCTGTCTCACACTCTGTGTTTCCCTGCACCAGCCATATACTTCAGTAGCCACTTCCTGTCTGTCTCACACTCTGTGTTTCCCTGCACCAGCCATATACTTCAGCAGCCACTTCCTGTCTGTCTCACACTCACCAGCCATACTGTATACTTAAACATGTCAACATTCAACCAAGACAACTTATCCTAAAGAATAGACAGGGACCAGAGATTAGGAACACCATTCAACAAGATTGCTGTGCGCCAGAAGACAGCTGAATGTGATTGGTGTAAAAAGATATTGGGGAACAAACATGTCATAGTCAAGCTGATTCCCCTCACCACCACGGCAGGCCGCCACTTGTTGATTGACACCACTGGGACTTCTCTCTCCGTGTGAGAGAGAAAGAGAGAGAGGAGGTAGTGGGAGAGGGAGAAGGAGAAATTGAAACATCAAAAAACCTAAAGAGTCCTGACGGCTTATAGCAACGAGGGACAACTCAGTAGAAATTCCCATCCCATGTCTTTGGAGTTTCAATTATATTGGTGTTAGAGAGCCATCTGTGGGATTTCCGTGCTGCGTGGATGTTTGAGGCTCCGGTCCCTGGCTGGATGGGTGTGACACACACCCAGATGTTTCCAGAAACTGTTACACTCCCCCCAGCTACCTCCGTAAACACACTTCTCACTCGGCACAGACATCAATTCAACGTCTATTCCATGTCGGAAAACAACGTTGATTCAACCAGTGTGATTCAACCAACGGTGATTGCCTGTGTGTACTTGTTCATCGTCGTGCAATTTCATTTGAGCTGCAAAATCATTTCTGAAGACTTAAGTGAGCAGGCGCTCACACACACACACACACACACACACACACACACACACACACACACACACACACACACACACACACACACACACACACACACACACACACACACACACACACACACACACACAAACAAAACACACAGATAAAATAATCCCATTAAGGAACAGCAGATATGCTAACACATAAAAGTAGTTCGTAGTGTTGTCATCACTCGCTGAGAGAATGTAATTAGGATGATGGATGGGACGTGTGACGTCATCTTTTCATGGGCCAATGGCAAAAGGGCTTCTGGCGTGACAGCTAAACGGCTGGAAATTGTTTTGTCGCCTTCATTTATTTATTCTTTGCTGGTCGTATTGTCTTATTGAAATGCGGTAATGAGGCCACAGAGAATGATGCAGTGCTCTCAGCATTATACCATCACCACTGAGATTACAGCCCAAATCTGACAGCTAATTGAGTTTATAATGATGTGTGTGAGGGCTTATGGCTGCCGCGCTGCAAGGGAATGAATCAACATGGCTATGTTTGTGGGGGAAAAAAGCCCTTCAATCTGATTTTCGATGTGGGAATCATGCCATTACTCCACAAAAATTAATTCTATGCAAATGTAAACAGACAGCTGATGTTTTGGAAAGGAACTGGTATACAGGTAACTACCAAAATAAAGAAAACACCAACATAGTGTCTTAATATGGCATTGTGCCACCACGAGCCAAAACGGTTTCAATGCACCGTGGCATAGATTCTACAAGTGTCTGGAACTCTATTGGAGGGATACAACACCATTCTTCCACGAGAAATTCCATCATTTGGTGTTTTGTTGATGGTGGTGGAAAGTGTGTACCTGGATGGTGGTGAGGCCCAGGGTTTAGCTCAGTGGGCTAAGTGTGTACCTGGATGGTGATGAGGCCCAGGGTTTAGCTCAGTGGGCTAAGTGTGTACCTGGATGGTGATGAGGCCCAGGGTTTAGCTCAGTGGGCTAAGTGTGTACCTGGATGGTGGTGAGGCCCAGGGTTTAGCTCAGTGGGCTAAGTGTGTACCTGGATGGTGATGAGGCCCAGGGTTTAGCTCAGTGGGCTAAGTGTGTACCTGGATGGTGGTGAGGCCCAGGGTTTAGCTCAGTGGGCTAAGTGTGTACCTGGATGGTGATGAGGCCCAGGGTTTAGCTCAGTGGGCTAAGTGTGTACCTGGATGGTGATGACGCCCAGGGTTTAGCTCAGTGGGTTAAGTGTGTACCTGGATGGTGATGAGGCCCAGGGTTTAGCTCAGTGGGCTAAGTGTGTACCTGGATGGTGATGAGGCCCAGGGTTTAGCTCAGTGGGCTAAGTGTGTACCTGGATGGTGATGAGGCCCAGGGTTTAGCTCAGTGGGCTAAGTGTGTACCTGGATGGTGATGAGGCCCAGGGTTTAGCTCAGTGGGCTAAGTGTGTACCTGGATGGTGATGAGGCCCAGGGTTTAGCTCAGTATGCTAAGTGTGTACCTGGATGGTGATGATGCCTAGGGTTTAGCTCAGTGGGCTAAGTGTGTACCTGGATGGTGATGAGGCCCAGGGTTTAGCTCAGTGGGCTAAGTGTGTACCTGGATGGTGATGAGGCCCAGGGTTTAGCTCAGTATGCTAAGTGTGTACCTGGATGGTGATGAGGCCCAGGGTTTAGCTCAGTGGGCTAAGTGTGTACCTGGATGGTGGTGAGGCCCAGGGTTTAGCTCAGTGGGCTAAGTGTGTACCTGGATGGTGATGAGGCCCAGGGTTTAGCTCAGTGGGCTAAGTGTGTACCTGGATGGTGATGAGGCCCAGGGTTTAGCTCAGTGGGTTAAGTGTGTACCTGGATGGTGATGAGGCCCAGGGTTTAGCTCAGTGGGCTAAGTGTGTACCTGGATGGTGATGAGGCCCAGGGTTTAGCTCAGTGGGCTAAGTGTGTACCTGGATGGTGATGAGGCCCAGGGTTTAGCTCAGTGGGCTAAGTGTGTACCTGGATGGTGATGAGGCCCAGGGTTTAGCTCAGTGGGCTAAGTGTGTACCTGGATGGTGATGAGGCCCAGGGTTTAGCTCAGTATGCTAAGTGTGTACCTGGATGGTGATGATGCCTAGGGTTTAGCTCAGTGGGCTAAGTGTGTACCTGGATGGTGATGAGGCCCAGGGTTTAGCTCAGTGGGCTAAGTGTGTACCTGGATGGTGATGAGGCCCAGGGTTTAGCTCAGTATGCTAAGTGTGTACCTGGATGGTGATGAGGCCCAGGGTTTAGCTCAGTGGGCTAAGTGTGTACCTGGATGGTGGTGATGCCCAGGTCCTTGCCCATCAGGACGCGTCCCTCCAGCAGCCGGGCAATGCGTGGGTCTTCCACCTTCAGGTAGTCCAGAACCAGGTCTGTGATGTCTGCCTGCCAGTCCACCCCCAGCATGTAGACCAGCTCCCCGCCAGGGGCTGCTGGCTCCGCCACAAAGTGGGTGAGTACCCTCACCAGGGCATACTGGTACTGTAGCGTGCAGCCTTTGCCCTTCCTCTCATCATCCTCGTCATCCTCACTGTCGCGGGTGGGCCTACGGAGGGGGAAGAGGGACATAGAGATGTTGGTCATGAACCAACTGCCCCTGCAGCACATGTTTGTTCCTGCTAATACCAGTAGGCTGGCAAAACATTCATCCACTGGATTAGTTTGTTCAAAAAGCACAGTAAGGGTTTGATGTTGTCTAGAATCTTCACTCCACAGCGTCTGGAGTTTCTGACGGTTTTTCAGCTCTGTGTAATTGGATAGAAGCTGAAAAACCACTTACAAAAACCTATGTGAGCACACACATCTCCTAACAGCCCCCCCCCCCCCCCCCCTCACCCTCCTTGTGTCTAAAACACTGGCGAGATTACAGGAATCCTGCCCCCTTTCCCAGAGGGCTAGGCGCCTCGGTGTGGTGACTGGTGGGGGGGCCGTCTTTAAAGGCAGGGAAACAAAAATTGGCCAAATTGAAAAATGGGCCCTGCAGAGAGAGTGAAGGTCGTTGGCTGGGCAGGCAGGCAGACATCGGCGGCAACAACAGCAGCACCCTCCTCCCCTCTCATCTCAGGCTCCAAATGGAGTCACATGACAGAGCAACATGAAACCTACTGAAATGGAACCTTGAGAGAGAGAGACCATAACATGTACTTGTGACTAAATGGGGAAAGAAGGCGCCCAATGCTTCAATGTGCCATGGCTTGACAGATGTATTCAGGAAGTCTAGTCTGCTGTAGGTACATGCATGTCAGAAGCTGTGAGCAGTGAGTGATGAAAGAATATGACCTAATAATAGTAGTCCTTAATAACAGCTGTATCAGTCAAAAACCTTGACCTGGCAGGAAATAGCAGGAAGCGCTGGCTTCTTTTCCATAATGTTGTTTCACACTTACTACCCACATCCTGCATTAGAAAATAAAGCCCTATACAGACCCCTACACACCATGCCCAATACAACACATCATTTCCCAAACCCACATGCAGATAAAACATTTAGAATAGGACATAGAACAGGAATAGACACCGTACGCACCATCACTCTCTCTCTCTCTCTCTCTCTCTCTCTCTCTCTCTCTCTCTCTCTCTCTCTCTCTCTCTCTCTCTCTCTCTCTCTCTCTCTCTCTCTCTCTCTCTCTCTCTCTCTCTCTCTCTCTCTGCCTGTCTATCTCTCTCTCTCTCTCTCTCTCTGTCTCTGTCTCTCTGTCTCTGTCTCTGTCTCTGTCTCTGTCTCTGTCTCTGTCTCTCTCTCTCTCTCTGTCTCTCTCTCTCTCTCTTTCTCTTTTTACCTCTTGTTGGAAAAGATGGGCACCCTCCATCCCTTGACCTGGCTGAGTTCCGTGTCAGACACATCCATCTGCAGGGGCAGACGAGGCACCCACACAGTCAGCTCCAGCTGGGTGCTCAGGTACAGGTAGGTGAAGTTGACCATCAGAGACTGTCTACCCCGCATCTCCTTCCCGTTCACAAGCACTGTATCACAGCCAGGAGACACCTGAGAGGGCACAAAGCAGAGTCCTGGCGGTTATGTGTGTGTGTGTGTGTGTGTGTGTGTGTGTGTGTGTGTGTGTGTGTGTGTGTGTGTGTGTGTGTGTGTGTGTGTGTGTGTGGCATGAGTGGCCCGTGTGCACTGTGTGTGTGCGTGTATGAACGTATGAGTGTGTGACGTGTATGAACGTATGAGTGTGTGACCTTTTGTGGCTTTCAAGCCCAACGTTTGCTGTGGTGTGTCCGCTGTAGCATGATGGGTCTTTTTCTACAGGCCTCAGTAAAAGTCAGTATGGGCAGTACAGTAAGAATCAGTATGGGCAGTACAGTAAGGTTCAGTATGGGCAGTACAGTAAGGTTCAGTATGGGCAGTACAGTAAGAGTCAGTATGGGCAGTACAGTAAGGTTCAGTATGGGCAGTACAGTAAGGTTCAGTATGGGCAGTACAGTAAGAATCAGTATGGGCAGTACAGTAAGAGTCAGTATGGGCAGTACAGTAAGGTTCAGTATGGGCAGTACAGTAAGGTTCAGTATGGGCAATACAGTAAGAGTCAGTATGGGCAGTACAGTAAGGTTCAGTATGGGCAGTACAGTAAGATTCAGTATGGGCAGTACAGTAAGAGTCAGTATGGGCAGTACAGTAAGGTTCAGTATGGGCAGTACAGTAAGGTTCAGTATGGGCAGTACAGTAAGGTTCAGTATGGGCAGTACAGTAAGAGTCAGTATGGGCAGTACAGTAAGAGTCAGTATGGGCAGTACAGTAAGAATCAGTATGGGCAGTACAGTAAGGTTTTAGTATGGGCAGTACAGTAAGAGTCAGTATGGGCAGTACAGTAAGAGTCAGTATGGGCAGTACAGTAAGAGTCAGTATGGGCAGTACAGTAAGAATCAGTATGGGCAGTACAGTAAGAGTCAGTATGGGCAGTACAGTAAGAGTCAGTATGGGCAGTACAGTAAGGTTCAGTATGGGCAGTACAGTAAGGTTCAGTATGGGGAGTACAGTAAGAATCAGTATGGGCAGTACAGTAAGAGTCAGTATGGGCAGTACAGTAAGGTTCAGTATGGGCAGTACAGTAAGAGTCAGTATGGGCAGTACAGTAAGAATCAGTATGGGCAGTACAGTAAGAGTCAGTATGGGCAGTACAGTAAGGTTCAGTATGGGCAGTACAGTAAGAGTCAGTATGGGCAGTACAGTAAGAGTCAGTATGGGCAGTACAGTAAGAGTCAGTATGGGCAGTACAGTAAGGTTCAGTATGGGCAGTACAGTAAGAATCAGTATGGGCAGTACAGTAAGAGTCAGTATGGGCAGTACAGTAAGAGTCAGTATGGGCAGTACAGTAAGGTTCAGTATGGGCAGTACAGTAAGATTCAGTATGGGCAGTACAGTAAGAGTCAGTATGGGCAGTACAGTAAGGTTCAGTATGGGCAGTACAGTAAGGTTCAGTATGGGCAGTACAGTAAGGTTCAGTATGGGCAGTACAGTAAGAGTCAGTATGGGCAGTACAGTAAGAGTCAGTATGGGCAGTACAGTAAGAATCAGTATGGGCAGTACAGTAAGAGTCAGTATGGGCAGTACAGTAAGGTTCAGTATGGGCAGTACAGTAAGAGTCAGTATGGGCAGTACAGTAAGAGTCAGTATGGGCAGTACAGTAAGAGTCAGTATGGGCAGTACAGTAAGAGTCAGTATGGGCAGTACAGTAAGAGTCAGTATGGGCAGTACAGTAAGAGTCAGTATGGGCAGTACAGTAAGAGTCAGTATGGGCAGTACAGTAAGGTTTTAGTATGGGCAGTACAGTAAGAGTCAGTATGGGCAGTACAGTAAGAGTCAGTATGGGCATTACAGTAAGGTTTTAGTATGGGCAGTACAGTAAGAGTCAGTATGGGCAGTACAGTAAGAGTCAGTATGGGCAGTACAGTAAGAGTCAGTATGGGCAGTACAGTAAGAATCAGTATGGGCAGTACAGTAAGAGTCAGTATGGGCAGTACAGTAAGAGTCAGTATGGGCAGTACAGTAAGAGTCAGTATGGGCAATACAGTAAGAGTCAGTATGGGCAGTACAGTAAGAATCAGTATGGGCAGTACAGTAAGAGTCAGTATGGGCAGTACAGTAAGAGTCAGTATGGGCAGTACAGTAAGAGTCAGTATGGGCAGTACAGTAAGAGTCAGTATGGGCAGTACAGTAAGAGTCAGTATGGGCAGTACAGTAAGAGTCAGTATGGGCAGTACAGTAAGAGTCAGTATGGGCAGTACAGTAAGAGTCAATATGGGCAGTACAGTAAGAGTCAGTATGGGCAGTACAGTAAGAGTCAGTATGGGCAGTACAGTAAGAGTCAGTATGGGCAGTACAGTAAGAGTCAGTATGGGCAGTACAGTAAGAGTCAGTATGGGCAGTACAGTAAGAGTCAGTATGGGCAGTACAGTAAGAGTCAGCATGGGCAGTACAGTAAGAGTCAGTATGGGCAGTACAGTAAGAGTCAGTATGGGCAGTACAAGCTGCCACCTTGCATGGATGCCTCTTGGAATCCCACGCGTACCATTTCAGCTGTCACCATTTCGGTTTCTGAATTTCACACACAGCATTTCGCCTGTCACCAACGGTTTCTGAATTTCACACACAGCATTTCAGCTGTCACCAACGTTTTCTGAATTTCACACACAGCATTTCGCCTGTCACCAACGGTTTCTGAATTTCACACACAGCATTTCGCCTGTGACCAACGGTTTCTGAATTTCACACACAGCATTTCGCCTGTCACCAACGGTTTCTGAATTTCACACACAGCATTTCGCCTGTCACCAACGGTTTCTGAATTTCACACACAGCATTTCGCCTGTCACCAACGGTTTCTGAATTTCACACACAGCATTTCGCCTGTCACCAACGGTTTCTGAATTTCACACACAGCATTTCGCCTGTCACCAACGGTTTCTGAATTTCACACACAGCATTTCGCCTGTCACCAACGGTTTCTGAATTTCACACACAGCATTTCGCCTGTCACCAACGGTTTCTGAACACAATTCACAACTTTGACCTTTTCTTCACCTGCTGTGTGCAATTGTTTTGAAAGATGAGTATTAGATTTATCAAAAGTGATCTTCAAAATGATCTTTTTCCATGTGTTTCTGTTCAAGATTTACATGGTGAGATCCTGGGTCAGTTTTGCATTTTCCTCAACTAAGGGTTAAGGTTAGGATTGGTGAGGGGAATCTGATTCTAGATCTGAACCTAGGGGAAACTTTAACCCAGAGCGACAACAGAACAGTGTGAAAAGAAAGGCTGTCATTATTATTGTACATGCAATACTCAGGCACCACTTTACTCTAAAGGGGTCATTTAAGAAGGATAACATAATGGGGTGAAAACTATTTATGTTCATAATGTATACATAATCAATCGTTCAATAATGAGGAATATTTTTTATACTGATGACTAAATTATACAATGTTGTGAATGTTACATGCCTCACACCTGCTGAGATTGAAACAAGTCCTGCTGAGATTGAAACAAATTGAAACAAGTCCTGCTGAGATTGAAACAAGTCCTGCTGAGATTGAAACAAGTCCTACTGAGATTGAAACAAGTCCTGCTGAGATTGAAACAGATTGAAACAAGTCCTGCTGAGATTGAAAACAAGTCCTGCTGAGATTGAAACAAGTCCTACTGAGATTGAAACAAGTCCTGCTGAGATTGAAACAGATTGAAACAAGTCCTGCTGAGATTGAAACAAGTCCTACTGAGATTGAAACAAGTCCTGCTGAGATTGAAACAGATTGAAACAAGTCCTGCTGAGATTGAAACAAGTCCTGCTGAGATTGAAACAAGTCCTACTGAGATTGAAACAAGTCCTGCTGAGATTGAAACAGATTGAAACAAGTCCTGCTGAGATTGAAAACAAGTCCTGCTGAGATTGAAACAAGTCCTACTGAGATTGAAACAGATTGAAACAAGTCCTGCTGAGATTGAAACAGATTGAAACAAGTCCTGCTGAGATTGAAACAAGTCCTGCTGAGATTGAAACAAGTCCTGCTGAGATTGAAACAAGTCCTGCTGAGATTGAAACAAGTCCTACTGAGATTGAAACAAGTCCTGCTGAGATTGAAACAAGTCCTGCTGAGATTGAAACAGATTGAAACAAGTCCTGCTGAGATTGAAAACAAGTCCTGCTGAGATTGAAACAAGTCCTACTGAGATTGAAACAAGTCCTGCTGAGATTGAAACAGATTGAAACAAGTCCTGCTGAGATTGAAACAAGTCCTGCTGAGATTGAAAACAAGTCCTGCTGAGATTGAAAACAAGTCCTGCTGAGATTGAAACAAGTCCTGCTGAGATTGAAACAAGTCCTGCTGAGATTGAAAACAAGTCCTGCTGAGATTGAAAACAAGTCCTGCTGAGATTGAAAACAAGTCCTGCTGAGATTGAGCCTGTCCTAATATGGACACCGTCCAGTCTTGACCAGGTAACATCTGAGAAAGAAGTACATTGTAGAACCTTTAACCACTGAGCCCAGATGAGGAAGCATAGATTTGTCATTTTCAATTCCACCCTAATCTAACTCGGTGCTCCCCAGTGATCACGTTGGCATTTGAGACAATTTTCCACACATTACCTGAAATTAGACAATGTCCTAGTTGTTGATTATGGCATTCGATCTGTCTCCTCCCATTGTAGTCCTTCACTCACCCTAACAAGTTCTTGACCTCTCTCAAACATCTTTCTTTCTTTCTCCTACCTCCCTCCTTTGTCCTCCCTCTCGATCTCTCTATCTCTGATGTGATGATAGATTAATGTGGCCTTGGAGACTTAATGACACCCTGGTGGTTAACAGTAGCAGCAGTGGTTCGTTGCCGTGGGATACACGCCGACCCGTGTCAGAGCTCGGGCGGTCAGCTGCCACCTCTACTCGGCATTGACTTCACGGTGCATTCGATGCTGTGTGAACATCTCATTCTAGGGGTCAGGGAAGGGACACTCGGGAGAGAGAGCAGTTTCAGATAATCACCTCTCTGTTAGAGCAGTGAAGCATGTTGAAATAACAAGGAGAGGAGAGGGTAATTCTATCCTGAACATATCATTGGTTATGTTGTCTCTAAAAGCTTTGAAATGAGGTTCTCTGAATGTCTAGCTGATCGTATAGATTCAGAATTTGTTTTGGCACACTCGCCTTGGTCAACATCTGTAAGAGAAAGGCAGACACACAATTATTTAATTTCCCTGGTGATGACAAGGATTGAAATGTGTGTTTTAACTCCAATGCAGTCCAATATTTGTCCTAGATTTTGACCCAGGTTAGTGTGCTGTGCTTTTACACCATACTGTGATGCACACAACCGATCTGTCTGTACAGGCAGCAAGGCAGTATGGTTTGGTTGCTGACAAATAATCCAGGTCAGGCCGTACTGTACAGTGCTGTAGTCACACTGTCCATCGTGCTGAATAGGTTGGTGTGTAGTCATACAATGTCTGTGTGTGTGTGCGGGTGCGTGCACATGTTGCGTGACTTCCAGAAGAGGCTGCTGGGGGAGCTATAGGAGGACGGGCTCATTGTAATGGCTGGAATGGAATAAATGGAACTGAGTCAAACATGGTTTCCATATGTTTGATTTGTTTGATAACGTTCCATTTATTCCATTCCGGCCATTAGATTGAGACTGTCCTCCTACAGCTCCCCCCACCAGCCTCCTCTGGTGACTTCAATTGGAAACTGGAATCAGAGCGGAAAGCGAAAAATCATTTAGCGCGGACAGCAGTGAAACAAAAGGGAGATATCCTTCGAGTGTCTCGTGTGGACAGTAAAAAAAAAAGCCTTGATGAATCATTCTACAAGAGCAATTGCTCGCAATTTGCAATCTGATAAGACCAACTCTATTCAGCAAAAAACACACACGACGAAGTTCATTCCCTCACTCTCACGTGTATCTCACTGAACACGCAGACGGCAATCAGAATCTGATCTCCTGTGGGTGATTTAATTACTGTGCTTCGCATTTCCACAATTAAGACACAGAGGATGAGATCTGATAAGAAGCTTGTGTCTCTCCCTCTCATCCTCCTAGTAGCTTATCACCACCGCTCTCCCTCCACGTCTCCCTCAGTCCGTCAGTCCCTCTAAGACTGGACTTGTTATCATCAAAGAGACTTGCTTTCCTCTCTGTCAATCTTTTTCTTTCTCTCTCTTTCTCTCCTCCCTCCTCCCCTTTCTCTCGCTCTCTTTCTCCCACCACCCTTTTTCTCTCTCTCTCTCTTTCTCTCTCTTTCTCTCCCTCCTCTCTGTCTCTCTCTCTCTCACACTCTTTCTTTCCCTCTAGAGTGAGGAGCAGGTGTTACTTCGGCTGTGATATCGGAGGCTGTATTCCAGGGCCCGAGCGTTCCCAGGCATCTGCCGCCTCGGCCTGTCCTGGCCTCCCATCACATTCCTGAATATGGCCAGAGACAGAAGAAGAAGCAGCCAATTTAATAGATGCCAGGATGTAACTACAAATATTCACAGCTGTGCACATGTCTTAATCCACACCAATATGGACCCCCCCCCCCAAAAAAGTAATCTTTCAATGATCGAAAGTATGTCTCCCAAATGGCACGCTATTCCATGTTTTTTGTGCACTCCTGGCACAGGGCACTGATGAAAAGTAGTGCACGATATTGGGAAATAGGGTGCCAATTATCCACGCGATATGTTACTATCCATATTTGAATGTTGATTTGTTTGTTGATGTTACATTGGCTAACTGGTGTAAAACAAGTAGTAAGAAAGCTAGTGTACCGTAGTAAAATATGTATTTTCAGGCTGAAGCAAGCCCTAGTGTACACAAAGGCATTCCCCTCTATCAGTGCCAAACTGCTGAGCCATGGGCGTTTGAAGACACTGAAAAATGGATTTAATCTCTGGACTTAATCTCTGTCTATATTTTGGAAAGAGGAGCACAGCACTAGGGCTCTGTTATAGAGCACCAGGGACATGTCCTCACCTAACATCACAGGAAGGAGATAAAGGTATGATGTCAATCAATCACATTTATTTATAAAGCCCTTTTTACATCATTCGATGTCACAAAGTGCTATACAGAAACCCAGCCTAAAACCCCAAACAGCAAGCAATGCAGGTGTAGAAGCACGGTGGCTAGGAAAAACTCCCTAGAAAGGCCCAAACCTAGGAAGAAACCTAGAGAGGAACCAGGCTCTGAGGGGTGGCCAGTCCTCTTCTGGCTGTGCCGGGTGGAGATTATAACAGTACATGGCCAAGATGTTAAAACGTTCATAGATTACCAGCAGGGTCAAATAATAATAATCACAGTGGTTGTACAACTCAGCACCTCAGGAGTAAATGTCAGTTGGCTTTCAAAGCCGATCATTCAGAGTTAGAGACAGCAGGTGCGGTAGAGAGAGTCCATATTAGAAGTTCTGCTGAGATTGAGGCTGTCCTAATATGGACACCGTGCAGTTGAGTACCCTTTTGAAAGTGTTTTTTTTAAACACGAGTCAGTCAGTGTTGTTACTAGGAGTGTGAACAGGATTCAGGTGATTATCAGTAGGCTGAGAGAAAGTGTAGTCGAGACCAGCAGTAGAAATTATACAACATTGATATCTTGGCATACATCAGTGTGTCTTAACAGATTGTGAAACTGAAAACACTTTGATAGCATCTGAGGCATTACATACAGAGATGAGAAACTCATTGACTCATCTCTCATGCTAAACTAACTGCTTTTCAAGTCAATACTTTCCTCCTAATCAGTGAGTCTCTCTCTCTATCTTTCTCTCTCGTCTATCTCTTGTCTCTCTCTTGTCTCTCTCTCTCTCTCTCGTCTCTCTCTCTCTCTCTCTCGTCCTCGCTCTCTTGTCTCTCTCTCTCTCGCTCTCTCTTTCTCTTGTCTCTCTCTCTCTTGTCTCTCTCTTGTCTCTTGTCTCAGTCTCTCTCGTCTCTCGCTCTCCTGTCTCTCTCTCTCTTGTCTATTGTCTCTCTCTCTCTCGCTTGTCTCTCTCTCTCATCTCTTGTCTCTCTCTCTTGTCTCTCTTGTCTCTCTCTCTTTCTCTTCTCTCTCTCTCTCTTGTCTCTCTCTCTTGTCTATTCTCTCTCTCTATCTCGTCTCTTGTCTCTCTCTCTTGTCTCTCTCTCGTCTCTCTCTCTTGTCTCTTGTGTCTCTCTTGTCTCTCTCTCTCTTGTCTCTTGTCTCTCTCTTGTCTCTTCTCTCTCTCTTGTCTCTCTCTTGTCTCTTGTCTCTCTCTCTCTTGTTTCTCTATCTTGTCTCTCTCTCTTGTCTCTTGTGTCTCTCTTGTCTCTCTCTCTTGTCTCTTGTCTCTCTATTGTCTTGTGTCTCTCTATTGTCTTGTGTCTCTGTTTCTCTATTGTCTCTTGTCTCTCTCTCTTGACTCTTGTCTCTCTCTTGTCTCTTGTCTCTCTCTCTTGTCTCTTGTCTCTCTCTCTTGTCTCTCTCTCTTGTCTCTCTCTATCTCCTGTCTCTTGTGTCTCTCTCTCTTGTCTCTCTCTCTTCTCTCTCTCTCTCTCTCTCTCTCTTGTCGATTGTGTCTCTCTCTCTCTTGTCTCTTGTGTCTCTCTCTCTTGTCTCTCTCTCTCTCTTGTCTCTCTCTTTCTTGTCTCTCTCTCTTGTCTCTTGTCTCTCTCTCATCTCTTGTGTCTCTCTCTCTTGTCTCTCTCTCTCTTGTCTCTCTCTCTCTTGTCTATTAGGTATTTCACCTAATAGATATGGGAGATTAAAAAAATTGGATTTGGTTTAGAATTCTTTGTGGGTCTGTGTAGACATACTGTAGCCTCTCTGTTTAGGGCCAAGTAGCATTCTAGTTTGCTCAGGTTTTTGTTAATTCATTCCAATGTGTCAACTAATTATCTTTTTGTTATCTCATTATTTGGTTGGGTATAATTATGTTGCTGTCCTGGGGCTCTGTTTGTGTTTGTGAACAGAGTCCCAGGACCAGCTTGCTTAGGGGACTCTTCTCCACGTTCATCTCTCTGTAGTTGATGGCTTTGCTATGGGAGGTTTGAGAATCGCTTCCTTTTAGGTGGTTGTAGAATTTAACGGCTCTTTTCTGAATTTTGATAATTATCGGGTATCGGCCTAATTTGCATGCATTATTTTGTGTTTTACGTTGTACACAGAGGACATTTGGTGTTTGTCCCATTTTGTGAATTCTTGGTTGGTGAGCGGACCCCAGACATTACAACCATAAAGGGCAATGGGTTCTATAACTGATTCAAGTATTTTTGTATGTTCCTTTTGATGGCGTAGAAGACCCTTCTTGACTTGTCTCTCAGAGCATTCACATCTTTGTAGAAGTTTCCTCTGGCGCTGATGTTAAGGCCAAGGTACATTTTGTGTGCTATAGGGCAACGGTGCAAAAATTGAATTTTTATTTGTGGTCCTGGCAACTGGACCTTTTTCGGAAACAATTATTTTTGTCTTACTGAGATTTTCTGTCAGGGCCCAGGTCTGACAGATCTGTGCAGAAGATCTAGGTGTTGCTTTAGGCCCTCCTTGGTTGGGGACAGAAGCGCCAGATCATCATCAAACAGTAGATATTTGACTTCAGATTCTAGTAAAGTGAGGCCGGGTGCTGCAGACTGTTCTAGTGCCCTCGCCAATTCATTGATATACAGTGCTTTCTGAAAGTATTCAGACCCATTGACTTTTTCCACATATTGTTACATTACAGCCTTATTCTAAAATGGATTAAACACAAATTATTCATCAATCAACACACAATACCACATAACGTTTTTGTTGTTGCTGCAGAAGTATAATAAAAAATTAAAAAACAGAAATAGCTTATTTACATAATTATTCAGACCCTTTGAACTCAGGTGCATCCTGTTTCCATTGATCATCCTTGAGATGTTTCTACAACTTGATTGGAGTCCACCTGTGGTACATTCAATTGATTGGACATGATAAGGAAAGGCGCACACCTGTCTATATAAGGTCCCACAGTTGAAAGCGCATGTCAGAGCAAAAATAAAGCCGAAGGTGGAAGGAATTGTCCGTAGAGCTCTGAGACAGGATTGTGTCGAGGCACAGATCTGGGGAAGGGTAACACAATTGTCTGCAGCATTGAAGGTCCCCAAGAACACAGTAGGTTCCATCATTCTTAAATGGAAGACGTTTGGAACCAACACAACTCTTCCTAGAGCTGGCCGCCCGGCCAAACTGACCAATTGGGGAAGAAGGGCCTTGGTCAGGGAGGTGACCGAGAATCCCTTGGTCACTCTGATAGAGCTCCAGAGTTCCTCTTTGGAGATGGGAGAACCTTTCAGAAGAACAACCATCTCTGCAGCACTCCACCAATCAAGCCTTAATGATTGAGTGGCCAGATGGAAGTCACTCCTCAGTAAAATTACAGCCCGCTTGGAGTTTGCCAAAAGGCACCTAAAGGACTCTCAGACCATGAGAAACAAGATTCTCTGGTCTGACGAAACCAAGATTGAACTCTTTGGCCTGAATGCCTAGTGTCACGTCTGGAGGAAACCTGGGAGCAAAGACTGGGAGACTAGTCAGGGAAAGATGAACGGAGCAAAGTACAGAGAGATCCTTGATGAAAACCTGCTCCAGAGCGCTTAGGACCTCAGACTGGGGCGAAGGTTGTGAGGGAAATTTTCTGTTAAACAATACTAATGTTTGTGTACTAAAATATCCTTCTTTAAGCCTAGGCATTGGGATTGAGATTATTTAACTAACTCATATAAGCTAAGTAACAAAGATAATTAAGATGTCTTATCTGAAGAATATGCTTATATGATTGAACTGTTGAACTCTTGACATTAGAATGTCTCCTTTCGGACTCTGGGGTTGGCAGCTGTACTTCCTCCCATATGTGCCTCAGTCACCTGGGGTCCAGAGAGGGGAGAAGTCAGGCTTATCTATCACATGTCCCTGTTGCTATGCAGAATATCAGCAAGGAGTATGGCAAAGGAGGTCAGAAGGAAACATTGTTTCCATTTGTGAACTATGTGTCTTTATTGAAAACCATGTGAAGTGATGGCGTGAGTAATGGGGAACCAATCACTTGTCTCCACAGTGTCTGTGCATCAGTCACTTCCTCCCAGGGGGAGATTGTTCTCTCTCCTAGTTCAAGGTGGAAAACTAAGTAACAACAAATGTCCTAAGTTCTTAGTACTGAACAAAACAACAAGTTCTTTGCATTTGGGGCAGAAGGTCTGGCACAGGATGTGTGGGCTTGGTGTTTGGAACCGCTGTCATCTCTGAGGTTGCACCAATCCTGACCTATCCTGAGATAGTATATATCCCAGAAACTAACTCCACTCAGGGGGCTCTCACTCCACCACCTGTGAGGTGACAAGCCTCCTTGATGTAAGAAGTCTTTTAATAAAAGTAATACCTTGACTCATTATTCATTTTTCCTCTCCTCATTATTGATTAAGGATAGAATTTCCATGACAAGGTTCACTTTCAAACAGGACTATGACCCAAAGCACACAGCCAAGAAAACGCAGCAGTAGCTTCAGGACAAGTCTGTCCTTGAGTGGCCCAGCCAGAGCACGGACTCTCTGGAGAGACCTGAAAATAGCTGTACAGCGACGCTCCCTATCCAACATGAAAGAGCTTGAGAGGATCTGCAGGGAAGAATTGGAGAAATTCCCCAAATACAGGTGTGCAAATCTTGTAGCGTAATAGCTAAGAATTTTCCCAGAAGTGGTTAGAGTCTATGGATTCAACAATTACATTGAACTGATTTCTGACGTACTGTTCCTTCTTTATCCACATTCTGTATTGTTTTAGTGGTTCACCATAGTAAAGGGGTAGGTATTTCTGGGTCTCTATGTTTTTGGTTGGACAGGTTTCTCAATTTATTTCAAAGGTTTTTGCATTCTTCATCAAAACATTTGTCATTGTTGTAAATTTTCTTTGGTTGTCTTCTTCAAATGTGTATATTCGATAGAGAAGCTGAAGGTCAAATACACTGTTTTCTACGGTCAAGTTTACACCTTTACTATTACAGAGAAATGTTTTGTCCGGGAAGTTGTCTAGAAAGGATTGAACTGGATGACTATGTACAGACCCAGCGTGCGACAGAGCTGCATGAGTTGTGTTGTGACCCGTTGTTGTTGGTTGTTTTGTCATAGTTGTGTCCAGGGGGGACATATTTGGGAGGGAATGCTGTCACCTCCAGGTAGGTGTTTGTCCCCCTGTGTGCTAAGAGTGTCAGGTTCTTGTCCAGGTCTGGCATTTAGGTCGCCACAGACTAGTATATGTCCCTGGGCCGGGAAATGGTTGCTCAACCCCTCTAGGATGGAGAAGCTGTCATCGTTAAAGTATAGGGATTCTATTGAGGGGATGTAGGTAGCACACATTATGACATTTTTCTCTGTTGAGATAGTTTCCTTATTCATTTCTAGCCAGATGTAAAATATTCCTGTTTTGACTAATTTAATAGTGTGGGTCAGATCTGCTCTATACCATATTAGCATACCCCCTGTTGAGTCTCTTCCCTGTTTCACACCTGGTAGTTTGGTGGATGGGACTACCAGCTCTCTGTAACCTTGAGGGCAACCAGTGGGTCCGTCTCCTCTATACCATGTTTCTTGTAGGATGACATTGTCTGTATTTCCAATTTCTTTGATGAAGTCTGGGTTCCTGCTCTTTAGGCCAAAGGCAGATGACCTCAGACCTTGTATATTCCAGGATGAGATAAAAGTAAAAGTTTTGTGTTCCATAGAGTGCTGTTTTTGTGTGGTGTAAGCTCGGACCATTACAGTAGGTAATGGTCTCTCCCTCTCTCCCATCACATGAAAACAGTTGAGTATAGCTTGTCAGTTGTACCTCGTCCGAGTTCTTACTGGCACTTTAGTGCAAAATTATAGCATGATGCCTCTTTTTGGGAGGGGTTCTGTGTTTTTTGGGGAGAGTTGGAAAGGGAGGAAAGCTGATTTTGAGAATCTTAGTATAATGGTGGGAGGTGAGGAAAACACAAATAAGACTGTTTAGACAGCAGTACTCGGTCCATGGGACAACTAGGAGAAGGTCTACTATTCAGAGGTTGGAGCAGGATGTTAGAGACATTGAGAATAACCTTATTGGGCAGCAGGACTCCGGGTCAGAGAGGGAGTTGAGGGCTAAGCGTACGCAGCTGGGGTCTTTAGACCACGGATGACTACCCTGACAGACATGGATGACTACCCTGACAGACATGGATGACTACCCTGACGGACATGGATGACTACCCTGACGGACATGGATGCTCTATCCTGATGGACATGGATGACTACCCTGACGGACATGGATGCTCTACCCTGACGGACATGGATGACTACCCTGACGGACATGGATGACTACCCTGACGGACATGGATGCTCTACCCTGACGGACATGGATGACTACCCTGACGGACATGGATGACTACCCTGACGGACATGGATGACTACCCTGACGGACATGGATGACTACCCTGACGGACATGGATGACTACCCTGACGGACATGGATGCTCTACCCTGACAGACATGGATGACTACCCTGACAGACATGGATGACTACCCTGACGGACATGGATGCTCTACCCTGACGGACATGGATGCTCTACCCTGACGGACATGGATGACTACCCTGACGGACATGGATGACTACCCTGACGGACATGGATGACTACCCTGACGGACATGGATGACTACCCTGACGGACATGGATGACTACCCTGACAGACATGGATGACTACCCTGACGGACATGGATGACTACCCTGACGGACATGGATGACTACCCTGACAGACATGGATGACTACCCTGACGGACATGGATGCTCTACCCTGACGGACATGGATGACTACCCTGACAGACATGGATGACTACCCTGACGGACATGGATGACTACCCTGACAGACATGGATGACTACCCTGACGGACATGGATGACTACCCTGACGGACATGGATGACTACCCTGACGGACATGGATGACTACCCTGACGGACATGGATGCTCTACCCTGACGGACATGGATGACTACCCTGACGGACATGGATGCTCTACCCTGACGGACATGGATGACTACCCTGACGGACATGGATGACTACCCTGACGGACATGGATGACTACCCTGACGGACATGGATGCTCTATCCTGACGGACATGGATGACTACCCTGACGGACATGGATGACTACCCTGACGGACATGGATGCTCTACCCTGACGGACATGGATGCTCTACCCTGACGGACATGGATGCTCTACCCTGACGGACATGGATGACTACCCTGACGGACATGGATGCTCTACCCTGACGGACATGGATGACTACCCTGACGGACATGGATGCTCTACCCTGACGGACATGGATGACTACCCTGACGGACATGGATGCTCTACCCTGACGGACATCGATGCTCTACCCTGACGGACATGGATGACTACCCTGACGGACATGGATGACTACCCTGACGGACATGGATGACTACCCTGACGGACATGGATGACTACCCTGACGGACATGGATGCTCTACCCTGACGGACATGGATGCTCTACCCTGACAGACATGGATGACTACCCTGACGGACATGGATGCTCTACCCTGACGGACATGGATGCTCTACCCTGACGGACATGGATGCTCTACCCTGACGGACATGGATGCTCTACCCTGACGGACATGGATGACTACCCTGACGGACATGGATGACTACCCTGACGGACATGGATGCTCTACCCTGACGGACATGGATGCTCTACCCTGACGGACATGGATGACTACCCTGACGGACATGGATGACTACCCTGACGGACATGGATGACTACCCTGACGGACATGGATGACTACCCTGACGGACATGGATGACTACCCTGACGGACATGGATGCTCTACCCTGACGGACATGGATGCTCTACCCTGACGGACATGGATGACTACCCTGACGGACATGGATGACTACCCTGACAGACATGGATGACTACCCTGACGGACATGGATGCTCTACCCTGACGGACATGGATGACTACCCTGACGGACATGGATGCTCTACCCTGACGGACATGGATGCTCTACCCTGACGGACATGGATGCTCTACCCTGACGGACATGGATGACTACCCTGACGGACATGGATGACTACCCTGACGGACATGGATGCTCTACCCTGACGGACATGGATGCTCTACCCTGACGGACATGGATGCTCTACCCTGACAGACATGGATGACTACCCTGACGGACATGGATGACTACCCTGACGGACATGGATGCTCTACCCTGACGGACATGGATGACTACCCTGACGGACATGGATGACTACCCTGACGGACATGGATGCTCTACCCTGATGGACATGGATGACTACCCTGACGGACATGGATGCTCTACCCTGACGGACATGGATGCTCTACCCTGACGGACATGGATGACTACCCTGACGGACATGGATGACTACCCTGACGGACATGGATGACTACCCTGACGGACATGGATGACTACCCTGACGGACATGGATGCTCTACCCTGACGGACATGGATGCTCTACCCTGACGGACATGGATGCTCTACCCTGACGGACATGGATGACTACCCTGACGGACATGGATGACTACCCTGACGGACATGGATGACTACCCTGACGGACATGGATGACTACCCTGACGGACATGGATAACTACCCTGACGGACATCGATGCTCTACCCTGACGGACATGGATGACTACCCTGATGGACATGGATGCTCTACCCTGACGGACATGGATGACTACCCTGACGGACATGGATGCTCTACCCTGACGGACATGGATGACTACCCTGACGGACATGGATGACTACCCTGACGGACATGGATGCTCTACCCTGACAGACATGGATGACTACCCTGACGGACATGGATGCTCTACCCTGACGGACATGGATGCTCTACCCTGACGGACATGGATGATCAACCCTGACGGACATGAGTGCGTTCTTCTTCAACCTGGAGTTGAGGTCGGTGCAGCGAAGCAGATGTTCCATCTATGTCGTCCATCAGGGTCTCTGATGTCGGATCCAGCGGAGATGAGGAGGATGGCTATGGACATCTACGCAGACCTTTACGGTGAGAGCAACACTGAGATTCTACAGCGGATGCCTACGCTCAGGCCTTAGCCGAGTGCTTCGCTGGAGGGTGATATTTTGTTTCAGGAACTAACAGCGGCTGTGCAGCAGGCCATGCGCTGGGGGTCGATGGACTGACAGCCAAGTTTTATAAATATTTATTGGGTGCATTGGGGAGGGTTCTCTGAGAGGTATTTCGGGAGTCCTTTGAGAACTATGTCACTACTACCGAAGAAGGAGGACTTAGCTCTATTGAAGAACTGGAAGCCGGTGTCGTTGCTCTGCTTGGATTATAAAATACTGTCCAAGTGTTTGACAAATTGTCTGAAAGGTTGTTTGGACACAATAGTTCACAGCGAGCAGGCATACTGTGTGACTGAGTAGACAATAATGGACAACTTGTTTATTTTGAGAGATGTGATAGACATCACTAGGATGTATGATCAGGATCTGCGGTTCATTTCGACAGATCAAGAAAAAGCTTTTGATAGAGTGTGTCATGCCTATCTGTTAAGGATCATGGAAGCATTTGGCCTTGTTACCGGGTTTAGATCATGGGTCAACGTATTGTACTATGGGGCGTCTGTTATGGTAAAAGTCGGGGGTGGGCTGAGCCGACCAGTCCCAGTTAGGAGAGGGATTAGGCAGGGGTGTCCACTCTGGGGTCAGCTCTACTGTTTAGCCATAGAACCACTGATGTGTAGGCTGAGGAAGTGGCTGCAGTGGTCAGTTCCCTGGGCAGTACGTGGGGAGACAGTTTCATTGTCAGCTTATGCTGATGATGTAACAGTGTTTGTTAGAGGGGAGGTAGATGTAGAAGAAGTTAGCAGGGCTTTAGTGTTGTTTGAGGGGGTGGCATCAGCTAAGCTGGGGTGGGCAATTCCAGTCCTCGAGGGCCTGATTGGTGTCACAGTTTGGCCCCAGTCCCAGCTAACACACCTGACTCCAATAATCACCTAATCATGATCTTCAGTTTAGAATGCAATCAGCTGTGTTTGCTAGCGATGGAGAAAAAGTGTGATACCAATCAGGACCCCGAGGACTGGAATTGCCCACCCCTGAGCTAAGCTGAACTGGGAGAAGATTGAGGATCTGATTATGGGGAGATGAGCCAGAGCAGCATCTCCTAGTCTTTCTGGGGAGTTACAGTGGGCCAGAGCAGCATCTCCTAGTCTTTCTGGGGGGCTATAGTGGGCCAGAGCAGCATCTCCTAGTCTTTCTTGGGGGCTATAGTGGGCCAGAGCAGCATCTCCTAGTCTTTCTGGGGAGTTACAGTGGGCCAGAGCAGCATCTCCTAGTCTTTCTGGGGGGCTATAGTGGGCCAGAGCAGCATCTCCTAGTCTTTCTGGGGGGCTATAGTGGGCCAGAGCAGCCTCTCCTAGTCTTCCTGGAGAGTTACAGTGGGCCAGAGCAGCATCTCCTAGTCTTTCTGGGGGGCTATAGTGGGCCAGAGCAGCATCTACTAGTCTTTCTGGGGGGCTATAGTGGGCCAGAGCAGGATCTCCTAGTCTTCCTGGGGGGTTACAGTGGGGCAGAGTAGGGATGAAGTTCTTAGGGGAGTTCTTGGGGACCTCATAGTTTCTGGAGAGAAACTGGGAGGGGCTGGTGGAGACGGTTACAGCTAAGTTGTCTAAATAGTGGTGGTTGTTGCCACTGATGACTTTCAGGGTGAAGGGTCCTGGTCGCTAACATCTTGGCCGCTTCAATGCTCTGGCACAGGCTGATGGTGTTGGACCACCCCACAGAGTCTCATCAAGCAAATGCAGAGGTTACTGGTGGATTTGGTCTGGCAAACACTGGACATGCACAGCAGTTTTACACCTCCCTTTACATGAGGGGGGCCAGAGGCTGATGGACATTGGGTCCAGAGTGACGTCTTTCCATCAACAAGCTGCACAGAGACTTCTGTACCAGCAGGGGGTGTGCTGGAGAGAAGCTGGTTGGGCTATTCTGGGGTGAGCAGGGGACCTTGACTACGACAGGCCTCTGTTCCTGTTGGATCTAGAGCAGGTCAATATGTCGGCCATTACTCCGTTCTACCGCGCTGTGCTTTGGGCGTGGAACAATACTTCTGTTCACAGAGACGTTTCTCGGCCAGGAGCATAGCTAATGGAGGAACCACTGTTTCACAAGCCCCTCCTCCAGACCAGAGTGCTGATCTCTGCCAGCTTGCGGGCCAGGCTTGTGAGAGTGGGGTTCACTAAGTTGGGTGACCTGCAAGAAGAGGCTAGGTGGAAATCTGCCAGCGACATTGGAATAGGATCCTCCATGAATTCAACCAGGCTGCTGGCCCTCCCTGTATACGCCTCCCATAGAGAAGCGTCTTGCTGATATAAAGTGGAGGATTAATCACAGGTCTACTGGTAGAGATACGTGTCTCACCTTGATCCAACAGGGACTGCCGAGTAAACCTGTTGAGGCAGATAAAAATTGCAATGTGGAAGACCGAGATGCAGAGGGCAGGGTGTATGGACCCCAGATCTGTACTGCTTGGGCTGGTGACGGCTCTGCAGACACAGGAGCATGTGCAGTACCAGTCAAAAGTTTGGACACACCTACATTGAAGAATAATAGTGAAGACATCAAAACTATGAAATAACACATATGGAATCATGTAGTAAACAAAAAAGTGTTAAACAAATCAAAGTAGCCACCCTTTGCCTTGATGACAGCTTTGTACACTCTTGGCATTCTCTCAACTAGCTTCATGAGGTAGTCACCTGGAATGCATTTCAATTAACAGGTGTGACTTGTTAAAAGTTAATTTGTGGAATTTCTTTCCTTTTTAATGCGTTTGAGCCAATCAGTTGTGTTGTGACAAGGTAGGGGAGGTATACAGAAGATAGCCCTATTTGATAAAAGACCAAGTCCATATTATGGCAAGAACAGCTCAAATAAGCAAAGAGAAACCACAGAACATCATTACTTTAAGACATGAAGGTCAGTCAATACGGAACATTTCAAGAACTTTGAAAGTTTATTTTAAAGTGCAGTCGCAAAAACCATCAAGCGCTATGATGAAACTGGCTCTCATGAGGACCGCCACAGGAAAGGAAGACCCAGAGTTACCTCTGCTGCAGAGGATAAGTTCATCAGTTACCAGCCTCAGAAATTGCAGCCCAAATAAATGCTTCACAGAGTTCAAGTAACAGACACATCTCAACATCAACTGTTCTGAGGAGATTGCATGAATCAGGCCTTCATGGTCGAATTGCTGCAAAGAAACCACTACTAAAGAACACCAATAAGAAGAAGAGACTTGCTTGGGCCAAGAAACATGAGCAATAGACATTAGACCGGTGGAAATCTGTCCTTTGGTCTGATGAGTCCAAATTTGATATGTTTGGTTCCAACCGCCATGTTTTTGTGAGACGCAGAGTAGGTGAATGGATGATCTCCGCATGTGTGGTTTCCACCGTGAAGCATGGAGGAGGTGTGATGGTCTGGGGGTGGTTTGCTGGTGATACTGTCAGTGATTTATTTAGAATTCAAGGCACACTTAACCAGCATGGCAACCACAGCATTCTGTAGCGATACTCCATCCAATCTGGTTTGTGGGACGAAAAAATAATTCAACAGGACAATGACCCAACACACCTCCAGGCTGTGTAAGGGCTATTTGACCTAAAAGGACAGTGATGGAGTGCTGCATTAGATGACCTGGCCTCCACAATCACCCAACCTCAACCCAATTGAGATGGTTTGGGATGAGTTGGACCGCAGTGTGAAGTAAAAGCAGCCAACAAGTGCTCAGCATATGTGGGAACTCCTTCAAGACTGTTGGAAAAACATTCCAGGTGACTACCTCATGAAGCTGGTTGAGAGAATGCCAAGAGTGTGCAAAGATGTCATCAAGGCAAAGGTTGGCTACTTTGAAGAATCTCAAATATAAAATATATTTTGATACATTTAACACTTTTTTGTTTACTACATGATTCCATATGTGTTATTTCATAGTTTTGATGTCTTCACTATTATTCTACAATGTAGAAAATAGTACAAATGAAGAAAAACCCTTGAATGAGTAGGTGTGTCCAAACGTTTGACTGGTACTGTATATGGGGGGCTGGTGATCTGTCTGGGGGATTGTGTATGGTTGTGGGGTGTCAGGGGAGTTCTATGTATAGTGGACGAGGAAGGGGGCTTGTTTCTAACTTTCTGTTAAAATGAAATAACGTTTGTGCTTTTATTGATGCACCTATTGGGCCAATAAAGGTATTTATTTTAATAAAATTAAAATATCTCTCTCTCTCTCCTCTCTGAGGACATAACATGATCCTCTCACACCTGCACAGTTGTGAAGAAGGTACGGCAGTGCCTCTTCTCTCTCAGGATGCTGAAACAATTTGGCATGGCCCCTCGGATCCTTAGGAATGTTTACAGCTGTACCATCGAGAGCATCCTGACTGGTTGTATCACTGCCTGGAATGGCAACTGCAACGTCCATGACCGGAAGGCCCTACAGTGGGTGGTGCGGATGGCCAAGCGCATCACTGGGGGTGCGCTCCCAGCCACCAAGGACGTACATGCCAGGTGGTGTCTAAGAAAGGCCCCGGGACATGGACTGTTCTCCATGCTCCCGTCCTGCAAGAGGTAGCGGTGCATCAATGCTCAGACCAACAGACTCCTAATCAACTTCTATTCCCTGGCCAAGACTGTAAAATGGCTAACTATTACTGGTCCCCTCACACCTACACTGCTGATAAAATTATTATTGATTATTATTATTATCTACTCTGATTTCAGAGAACTCTCATGCCAGAGCGCTCATGCCAGAGCGCAGAAAAACGGATGAATTTACAAACGCTCAACACCCATTGAATATGGCCGGTGTCAGTAAACGTAGGCAAAAAAAAGCGTAACTAAATTGTTGCCAGCAGACAGTTACACTGGATAACATGAAAACAGCCTAACCAGCTCTGCTAGGGTGAGTAAAATGGTCTAGGGTGAGGTGTTCTTTCATTTGTGTCTGGAAGTAGCTAGTAAGCAAGCCAACGTTAGCCAATTAGCTTGGGTGCTTGACTGCCATTTTGAGGTCAGAACTCTCGGATCAACCCTACTCCTCGGCCAGAGCATCCAGTGTGCACTCTGAACGCTCTGAGAACGAAACGCTCTGAATTTACCAACAGACAATCTGACAACGCTCTGGATTTACAAACGCCCAGCGCACTCAGCGCACTTTGGCACTCCAGATTGAATTTTACGAACACACCCGAAATCATTAAATGTCTCGCTAGTAATTTATTATGCTAACAAGCTAGCAAGAGGTTGCATAGCAACAGCATCAACTTCAGGTAGACAGGTGAAGCGCTAGTACGCTCAACTGAAAAGATACAGTTCGTTTACAGTATACTAAAATGAACTAATATATACTCATTAAGTATGTAGTATACAGTATGTTAGTATGGGTATCCGAACATAGCTATGGATTGTTTATGTGTGGCAGAGGATGAATGGGCAAGACAAAAGATTTAAGTGCATTTGAATGGGGTAATGGTAGTAGGTGCCAGGTGCACCGGGTTTGTGTCAAGAACTGCGCCGCTGCTGGGCTTTACACGCTCAACAGTTTCCCGTGTGTATCAAAAATGGTCCACCACCCAAAGGACATCAAGGGGTGCAACTCAATATTAGGAGGGTGTTCTTAAAGTTTTGTACACTCAGTGTATCTATTTATCCTGTTACTGGTCACTATTACTCCTGTTTACATGTATATATTACCATTAGTATCTATTTATCCTGTTACTGGTCACTATTACTCCTGTTTACATGTATATATTACCATTAGTATCTATCTATTTATCCTGTTACTGGTCACTATTACTCCTGTTTACATGTATATATTACCATTAGTATCTATCTATTTATCCTGCTACTGGTCACTATTACTCCTGTTTACATGTATATATTACCATTAGTATCTATTTATCCTGTTACTGGTCACTATTACTCCTGTTTACATGTATATATTACCATTAGTATCTATTTATCCTGTTACTGGCCACTATTACTCCTGTTTACATGTATATAGCAACACTAGTATATTACCATAAGTATTTATATATTCCTTCCATCAGCCCTGTCTACATGTATATCCACCTATCACACCTACATCGACACTCTTACACACACACACACACACACACACACACACACACACACACACACACACACACACACACACACACACACACACACACACACACACACACACACACACACACACACACACACACACACACACACACACACACACACACACACACACACACACACGTCCACATCCATCCATCACTTATGCTGCTGCCATACTGTTTATTATTATTATTTATCATGCTACTAGTCAAGTTCTCCTACTCCCTGCCTACATCTACATATCTACCTCAATACTTCAGTTTCCCTACACATTGTACGTGGTACTGGCACTGACCCTGTATATAGCTTCCTCCCTTATTTCTTATTTCTGTTTTATTTATTATATTTATACTATTTTGATATTGATTACTTCACTGTTGGGTAAAGCTCACGAGTTAAGCATTTCACTTGTGCGCATCTCTCTCTCTCTCTCTCTCTCTCTCTCTCTCTCTCTCTCTCTCTCTCTCTCTCTCTCAGCAGCCCCTAAAAGTCTAGCAATCAGCCCTGTCTCTCCTCTCACTGATTATTCAGCTGACAATGCAAAATACTGCCAAGAGCCGAGATAGACCAATCATTTCACAAGGCCCTGCA
>NC_052307.1:5585895-5645895 GCF_016432855.1 Salvelinus namaycush
AACATCAACATGCTCAGGTAATTAGCTCATTCACCTGGTAACATCAACATGCTCAGGTAATTAGCTCATTCACCTGATAACATCAATATGCTCAGGGAATGGTAACGCAAGCGTGTGTGCGTCACCGTGGTAACAGATCTCAGATAATGCCCAAAGGCTAGGTCGAAAATATACAGGTTAAGACAATATAATAATCATAGATACAGTATAAAACTGAAGATGGGAACTCCAGTTCTATCTGACGTCCCAACAGGGACGCTATTTTACATGGGACCAGTCCTGAAAAGTCAAGCCACCTTTGAACACCAGTCATGGTGTTTTGCTTGCTATGCAAAAAGGTCCAAAAAAGATAGCAGGGAGGCTAGAATACCGTTTCATGCATCAGTAATAGTAGACTGTACTACTGTAGAGAAACAATATGGTCAGATATATTTCTTACTTTTAAACAAATGAGCAAGAAAGCTAGCCGCTAGCTGGATAACTGATAGGAATTCTATTCATTTTAAATGAACGGTCTCAGTAAGCTTCCGCTAGCTAGCTAAGTTAAGGAGCTTCTTAGATAATGTGATATGCAACATTGTCCTTAAAATAATTTTGGTCAATGAAACAACATTATTTGTATGTATAATCAACACTGTTGGATAGCGTTTTGACTAAAGCTAGACAGCTAGAAATGGGTAATCCACTTTCTCCTCTCCCAGTTTAGCTAGCCACACAGGGTAACTAGTTAGCTAGTGTTAGCTAAGTGGCTCGCTCTGACCCTACATTCAATGTTGGCTGACACTATCTTGTTTCTTACAACTGCACATTAATCAGCACCCGTTACAAACAAGCTCTTTCAGTCAAGGCCAGTTACAACAAGCAAGTCTCAGCTAATGCAGACAACAATTACTTGTCAGGCTAACGTTAGTTAGCTACGTTTTTCTAGCTGGGCATAAAATAAAATGATTGGGACCAAATACAACACACCACACACAACAGCTCCACCAAAAAAACAGGAGAATCAACAACTGGAATAAAAAATTAAATTGGACCATGTCTAAAACACATAGCAAGCTAGCCTACAACAGCTCCACAAAAAGCAGCTACGGGTGAAGTCCTGATATGGTTAGTATAGCTAGAAGTCAACCTAAACAGATCAGTCATTTGAGATATTTTATCGAAGTCCCCCCATTTGGAAACCTCAGGTATGCTGTAGCTACATATCCTCTTTTCCTCTCATCTTTGTCATCTTAACCGTCACCATCAGAGAATAAAGCCTCATCGGCCTCGTCTCTTTTCCTCTCACCTTTGCCATCTTAACCTTCACCATCAGAGAATATAGCCTCGTTGGCCTCATCTCTTTTCCTCTCACCTGTGCCATCTTAACCGTCACCATCAGAGAATATAGCCTCGTTGGCCTCGTCTCTTTTCCTCTCATCTTTGTCATCTTAACCGTCACCATCAGAGAATAAAGCCTCATTGGCCTCGTCTCTTTTCCTCTCACCTTTGCCATCTTAACCTTCACCATCAGAGAATATAGCCTCGTTGGCCTCATCTCTTTTCCTCTCACCTGTGCCATCTTAACCGTCACCATCAGAGAATATAGCCTCGTTGGCCTCGTCTCTTTTCCTCTCATCTTTGCCATCTTAACCTTCACCATCAGAGAATATAGCCTCGTTGGCCTCGTCTCTTTTCCTCTCACCTGTGCCATCTTAACCGTCACCATCAGAGAATATAGCCTCGTTGGCCTCGTCTCTTTTCCTCTCACCTTTGCCATCTTAACCGTCACCATCAGAGAATAAAGCCTCATCGGCCTCGTCTCTTTTCCTCTCATCTTTGCCATCTTAACCTTCACCATCAGAGAATATAGCCTCGTTGGCCTCGTCTCTTTTCCTCTCACCTTTGCCATCTTAACCTTCACCATCAGAGAATAAAGCCTCATCGGCCTCGTCTCTTTTCCTCTCACCTGTGCCATCTTAACCGTCACCATCAGAGAATATAGCCTCGTTGGCCTCGTCTCTTTTCCTCTCATCTTTGCCATCTTAACCTTCACCATCAGAGAATATAGCCTCATCGGCCTCGTCTCTTTTCCTCTCACCTGTGCCATCTTAACCGTCACCATCAGAGAATATAGCCTCGTTGGCCTCGTCTCTTTTCCTCTCACCTTTGCCATCTTAACCGTCACCATCAGAGAATATAGCCTCGTTGGCCTCGTCTCTTTTCCTCTCACCTTTGCCATCTTAACCTTCACCATCAGAGAATATAGCCTCGTTGGCCTCGTCTCTTTTCCTCTCACCTTTGCCATCTTAACCTTCACCATCAGAGAATATAGCCTCGTTGGCCTCGTCTCTTTTCCCGCCACCTGTGCTTACAAAAACATGTGCTGCTCAACGGGCGAAGGGAAATGAGTGATACAATTAATCACCTGCACTCATTTGACCTGACACTTTGTGCAATTGCTTGTTAAAACATGAATCATGACACAAATGTACCAGTCAGCCACGGCGCTCAGCACACTAAAATGATGTTGCATTTATATTTGATAAGAATTGATCAACTATTGATTGCATACCAACACCCGTGTTTTTTATAGTCACGTTGCGTTTATGATTGTGCTTGATATGTGATCTTATGTGATCTAGGGATGTTAAACACCCAGTCGTTGTGAGATCTGGGTCCATAGTCATAAAGCATCACAGAGTAGGAGTGTGCTCATCTGTGATCAGGTCATCCCCCTTCTCTCGTTCATTAAGATTAAAAGTTTCCTAAACTGATCTTAGTTCAGCGCTTCTAGTCTGAGAGCTTTATGAATACAAGCACAGATATTCTGTACGTAACCTACACTCTTAGAAAAAAAGGCTTCTTCGGGGTTCTATGGAAAGATGTGGCTGGCTATAATTTTGTCATTTGTTACAACAGATTTACAGAAGATGCAGTGATAAGGAAATAAGGAGACGATGAGGATGGTCTCTAAAAGATTGTGACCCTAGGAGTTACATTATGTATCTATCTACTGAGAACACCAGTCATTTACGATGAATATGACCTTTAAACTGGAGATGGTTGTTCTAACATAGGCTTTTATATTACGCTACAATTTATGAAATATGACCTTGATATGAAACCATATCCGCAGCGGATGAAAGTGGCAAAATGGGTATAGATTCTCTTTGGGATGTATTTATTGCTATGAGAAGAACATTTGGGCATCCCCTTTTTATTTGATTTATTTTTTCATTATCCAATATGGCCACCAATACTGAATCAGATTTTGGAAAGGTGATATTACTGTTGGATTTTTGTTGACATATATTTGTGTATTTGTGAGTAGGTGGTAGTCGACCACTCTTCAACAATATGCTATTGTATTTCATAGGTAAAATGTCTAAAGTGGCAGAAATGTCCTGGAAACACAAGAAATCTCCCTGTAAACCACTTGAGTTTTGTTGAACTAGCTACTTTCTTGAGACCAGCACTAAATTCACTCCTACCTCTTTTGTTGTTGAGAAAGTAGCCAGTTTCACCACGATCACAGAACATCTCAATGCTGACCAAATACCTGTGCTGCCTTTCGACCAACCACTGTTTGCTGTTGCAACATGTGTTCAGTGGAGCTTTCCTAAGGCTTATGGAGAGTAAATGTCTGTTGTTATGGTTGGTGGACTGCACATAGAGATGGTCCTATGGCTCACAATAGGACACATTTTGGATGGCTCAGGTTGGACAGCTGCCTTGTGTGAGGCAGCACACTAAAACAGGCAGCTTGACTAAAACCACAGTCATCTTGAAGGAAGCTTGACTAAAACCACAGTCATCTTGAAGGAAGCTTGACTAAAACCACAGTCATCTTGAAGAAAGCTTGACTAAAACAACAGTCATCTTGAAGGCAGCTTGACTAAAACCACAGTCATCTTGAAGGAAGCTTGACTAAAACCACAGTCATCTTGAAGGAAGCTTGACTAAAACCACAGTCATCTTGAAGAAAGCTTGACTAAAACAACAGTCATCTTGAAGGCAGCTTGACTAAAACCACAGTCATCTTGAAGGCAGCTTGACTAAAACAACAGTCATCTTGAAGGCAGCTTGACTAAAACAACAGTCATCTTGAAGGCAGCTTGACTAAAACCACAGTCATCTTGAAGGAAGCTTGACTAAAACCACAGTCATCTTGAAGGCAGCTTGACTAAAACCACAGTCATCTTGAAGGAAGCTTGACTAAAACCACAGTCATCTTGAAGGAAGCTTGACTAAAACCTGGCACAGTCATCAAGTTGCTTTGCTTTCATTATCAAAATACGTGAAAGATGATTGGCTGTTGGAGTCCAAATGCACTTATTTTGATGCTTGGAAAGCAAACATGACTCAGAGGTATCCAACCTTCCATTTCTGCAACATTGTTCTTGAATTTCAAAGACTTGTAATGATTTTTGTCCGTGTACAACAGAACTAGAGATGTTGGTCTTCATGTTGAAAAAATAGAGGCCTTGTTAATAACCTGTTTCTTTGCACTGGACAGAACAAACTACGCAAGGTGGATTCCTAGCCACATTTGAGACATGAAAGCTATACCAGCTAAGAATTCTCAGACATCAGAGTCCTGCCAAAAACACAAAACAACTACTCATGCATGACGCCTTTACAAGCCCATGAGCAAAACAATGAGCTGGTAAAAGGTATAGGGGGAGCAATTGGTCTAACAGAGAACCCTACTGTCTTCTGGAGATGGATGGTAGCAGGACCTGAGCATGTTCCCTCAGCCCTATGTTCCCTCAGCCCTATGTTCCTTCAGTTCTATTGTATAAACCAGGGATCGAGGGGGCTGGGCCTGATAGCTGTAGATTCCTACCCACTTGCACCCTCTTCTTCTTTTGATGCCAAAATCCTTGATGGAGCTGTCATTGTCCATTCCTTGCCTACCCACAAAGTTTTCACATTTGGTGAATATGGCAGTAGTGTCTTCCTGTCTTAAATATTAGCATTAGTTGAACAACTGCAATAGAATCGATAGAGTAGCAAAGTTGATCATCTAAAAGTCTCAACGAGATAGAAGCAAGGAAGAGGCGTCCGAAAGAAAGTTGGGAGACAACCAAGCTTCAATGTCAATTTTCTGACTTTCTCAGAAACCCTAATAACAAACAGGAGCTGTTCAAAATGTTGACACAGAAGGTGTTTGCCAATGAATCTGAAGATGGAAAAGAGATCTATGTTACAGTTGATGAGTCTGTGTGCCAATGAATCTGAAGATGGAAAAGAGATCTACGCTACAGTTGATGAGTCTGTGGTCTCAAAGCGCTCTCGGGACATTTATTCCCAGAATGTGCCGATGAAGAGGCAGACACAAGAGTATGCCTTCATCTTAAATCATGCCCTTCAAAAGGGTGCACAGACCATTATCATACAAACAGTGGATTGTCCTCTTTGCTGGGCAGTTCTTCCATTTTAACCAAGGATTACCCAACCATAAAGCTGTGGATTGCTTTTGGTGTGGGTAAAAACTACCAGGATATTTGTGTTAACACCATCTACGAGAAGCTTGGAATGCACAAGAGTTTGGCTTTGTCAGGCTTCCACACATTCACAGGTTGTGATACAACCTCACCGTTTCAAGGAATGGTCAAAAATACAGCTTGGACTGCATGGAAGTCATGACTGAGGCCTTCGTTTCCATGGCAGCTGAACCATTTCAACCCCTTGATCTGGATTGGTCCACTTTCACATTTGCTTGAGAGATACATCTGTGTTCCCCATGACAAGACAACCAGCTTGAGAGATACACCTGTGTTCTCCATGACAAGACAACCAGCTTGAGAGATACACCTGTGTTCTCCATGACAAGACAACCAGCTTGAGAGATACACCTGTGTTCTCTCTGACAAGACAACCAGCTTGAGAAATACACCTGTGTTCTCTCTGACTAGACAACCAGCTTGAGAAATACACCTGTGTTCTGTATGACTAGACAACCAGCTTGAGAGATACACCTGTGTTCTGTATGACAAGACAACCAGCTTGAGAGATACACCTGTGTTCTCTCTGACAAGACAACCAGCTTGAGAGATACACCTGTGTTCTCTCTGACTAGACAACCAGCTTGAGAAATACACCTGTGTTCTCTCTGACTAGACAACCAGCTTGAGAAATACATCTGTGTTCTCTCTGACTAGACAACCAGCTTGAGAAATACACCTGTGTTCTGTATGACTAGACAACCAGCTTGAGAGATACACCTGTGTTCTGTATGACAAGACAACCAGCTTGAGAGATACACCTGTGTTCTCTCTGACAAGACAACCAGCTTGAGAGATACACCTGTGTTCTCTCTGACTAGACAACCAGCTTGAGAAATACACCTGTGTTCTCTCTGACTAGACAACCAGCTTGAGAAATACACCTGTGTTCTCTCTGACTAGACAACCAGCTTGAGAGATACACCTGTGTTCTCTCTGACTAGACAACCAGCTTGAGAAATACACCTGTGTTCTCTCTGACAAGACAACCAGCTTGAGAGATACACCTGTGTTCTCTCTGACAAGACAACCAGCTTGAGAGATACACCTGTGTTCTCCATGACAAGACAACCAGCTTGAGAGATACACCTGTGTTCTCTCTGACAAGACAACCAGCTTGAGAGATACACCTGTGTTCTGTATGACTAGACAACCAGCTTGAGAGATACACCTGTGTTCTCTCTGACTAGACAACCAGCTTGAGAGATACACCTGTGTTCTCTCTGACTAGACAACCAGCTTGAGAGATACACCTGTGTTCTCTCTGACTAGACAACCAGCTTGAGAAATACACCTGTGTTCTCTCTGACAAGACAACCAGCTTGAGAGATACACCTGTGTTCTCTCTGACAAGACAACCAGCTTGAGAGATACACCTGTGTTCTCTCTGACAAGACAACCAGCTTGAGAGATACACCTGTGTTCTCTCTGACAAGACAACCAGCTTGAGAGATACACCTGTGTTCTCCATGACAAGACAACCAGCTTGAGAAATACACCTGTGTTCTGTATGACAAGACAACCAGCTTGAGAGATACACCTGTGTTCTGTATGACTAGACAACCAGCTTGAGAGATACACCTGTGTTCTGTATGACTAGACAACCAGCTTGAGAAATACACCTGTGTTCTCTCTGACTAGACAACCAGCTTGAGAAATACACCTGTGTTCTCTCTGACAAGACAACCAGCTTGAGAAATACACCTGTGTTCTCCATTACAAGACAACCAGCTTGAGAGATACACCTGTGTTCTCCATGACAAGACAACCAGCTTAGATTGTGTCAATGATCTGATGGAGGATATATTTTCCTAGAGGTCATTCTAGATGGAGAAATCAAATCAAATCAAATGTATTTATATAGCCCTTCTTACATCAGCTGATATATCAAAGTGCTGTACAGAAACCCAGCCTAAAACCCCAAACAGCAAGCAATGCAGGTGTAGAAGCATGGTGGCTATAAAAAAAACTCCATAGAAAGGCCAAAACCTAGGAAGAAACCTAGAGAGGAACCAGGCTATGAGGGGTGGCCAGTCCACTTCTGGCTGTGCCGGGTGGAGCCTATAACAGAACATGGCCAATATGTTCAAATGTTCATAAATGACCAGCATGGTCAAATAATAGTAATCACAGTGAACAGGTCAGAGTTCCATAGCCGCAGGCAGAACAGTTGAAACTGGAGCAGCAGGGGAGAAGCCCCCCCTCCAGTCAGTGTACCAAACAAGCATTTGGTCAACAAGTCTGAATTGGAACCTTCAACAGAAAGATTTGGATGAGCTAAAACAGTTGATTCCTGGACATCTTTGTGGACACTCTTACCAAAGGCTGACAAAGCCTACAAAAACCTCCCGAGGTATGGCTGCTAAAGTGAGCCCCTCTGTTCTCGGAAGTGTAGATTCCAGGATGCTAGGTTATCATGCACTGCCTTATGCCATTGTGCTGGAACATGTAAATCAGGGCCGTAAGACTTTCATTTTCTCCACTAATCAGAATTGAAGGAATACCTTTGATGTATTATTACTTGATTTCATGTTTTTTTTATTGTTGAAAATGTCACTTAATAAAGGTATTTTAAATGACTCCATTGGTGGCCATTTTGAATTCCGTTTCCTGGTTATTTTTGTAATGAGCACCCCTTCTAGAATGTTTTCATATCACCTGAGGAATGTTTGTACCAAATGCCATGCTTGTATCTGCTCCATAATCTTTTTTACGACTATAAGAAGGGTAGCATGTAAAGCCTGTCAGAGTCCATGTGAGTGTAACCTCAATTATGTTATATACAACCATCCACACTGTGGATCAGCAGCTTTATTAAATGTTAGGAACACTGACACTAGGCTCTTGGTAGTCCTGAGATAATAACATCTTCAATAATGGGGAACAAATCTTACAAAAGTGATCATTGACGTGATTCAACATGTCCTCTGACAATACGTGATCAATCCTATTCTCAGTAACTGACAGCAGCATTAGAAAACTACTCAGCTACAATGGAATGACATCTGTCGTATTCACAAGCAATCTCTTTTTTTTTAAACAAAATCTGCAGTTCAAACAATAACAAACAAACCGCTGTTTTGGTAAACAAGCGGAGGGGTGTAGTTAGAGAAATGGGTAACAACTTTCCAGTTGATAGACAGAACTATGAATACATGGACTGACCATCCATGAGAGTAACATTTTAAGTCTAACCATGATTTGAGGCTTTACAGTGTTTTTTTTTTTTTTACATTAACACTGTTTACAAACAAAGGAGTAAAACAAGCTTCTGATGGGTGTGACAGCTGAATTGAACCCATGACACATTTATAAGTTATATTATTCAAGGATATACGTGTATATATAATTAATTTAAAAGTAAAAATAAAAATGGATGCAACTATAGCAGACTGTCCCTTTTAACTAAATGTGTTATCGCAACGTTTTAACTCCATCAATGTTGGATTGCTGTTCTTGATTTTTTGATATCAGTGCTTTGAACCGTACTACCCCCTCCCCCTGTAAAAACGATGATAGCAGCAGTACAGGTCACATCACAATAATTCTTTCTCATAGGATTCACGACGGTATGTTGCCCATAAAAACAATTGGACAATGTTTATATGATCCCCTTTCAAACAGCCCCATCCTACCTCTTTCTTGTCGGCATTCACCTTTTATATACCCATTTATTAGGCGGCAACTGAGCAAGAGACGTTCAACTTTGTGTAACGGATTTCCTCCTCCTCTTCATACGAAGAGGAGGAGTAGTGATTCGACCAAAATGCAGCGTGGTTATGTGACATAATGATTTATTAAACAAGACGAAGACGAAACGAAATACACTTGATAAACTACAAAACAAATAAACGATGTAGACAGACCTGGACACGAACTTACATATAACGTGAAGAACGCATGAACAGGAAACAGACTACATACAAAAACGAACGAACGAACGATACCGAAACAGTCCCGTGTGGCGTAACATACAGACACTGACACAGGAGACAACCACCCACAACAAACAGTGTGAAAACACCTACCTTAATATGACTCTCAATCAGAGGAAATGAAAACCACCTGCCTCTAATTGAGAGCCATATCAGGTCACCCTTAAACCAACATAGAAACAGAAAACATAGACTGCCCACCCAAACTCACGTCCTGACCAACTAACACATACAAACTAACAGAAAACAGGTCAGGAACGTGACATAACCCCCCCCTTAAGGTGCGAACTCCGGGCGCACCAGCACAAAGTTTAGGGGAGGGTCTGGGTGGGCATCTGACCACGGTGGTGGCTCAGGCTCTGGGCGAGGTCCCCATCCCACCATAGTCAATCCCAGCTTACGTCTCCCCCTTAGAATGACCACCCTCATTATACACCCACTTAGGTTAAGGGGCAACACCAAGATAAAGGACAGCTCCGGGACGAGGTAGCTCAGGACAGAGAGGTAGCTCAGGACAGAGGGATAGCTCAGGATAGAGAGGTAGCTCAGGATAGAGAGGTAGCTCAGGATAGAGGGGCAACTCCGGACTGAAGGACAGCTCCGGACAGAGAGACAGCTCTGGACTGAGGGGCAGTTCTGGATAAATAGCCGCTCTGGGCTGAGGGGCAGCTCATGACTGGCTGACAGCTCTGGACGCTCATGGCTGGCTGACGGCTCTGGACGCTCATGGCTGGCTGACGGCTCTGGACGCTCATGGCTGGCTGACGGCTCTGGACGCTCATGGCTGGCTGACGGCTCTGGACGCTCATGGCTGGCTGACGGCTCTGGACGCTCATGGCTGGCTGACGGCTCTGGACGCTCATGGCTGGCTGACGGCTCTGGACGCCCATGGCTGGCTGACGGCTCTGGACGCCCATGGCTGGCTGACGGCTCTGGACGCTCCTGTCTGGTTGGCGGCTCTGGCAGATCCTGTCTGGTTGGCGGCTCTGGCAGATCCTGTCTGGTTGGCGGCTCTGGCAGATCCTGTCTGGTTGGCGGCTCTGGCAGATCCTGTCTGGTTGGCGGCTCTGGCAGATCCTGTCTGGTTGGCGGCTCTGGCAGATCCTGACTGACGAATGGCTCTAGCGGCTCCTGACTGACTAACGGCTCTGACGGCTCGGGACAGACGGGCGGCTCTAATGGCTCGGGACAGACGGATGGCTCAGACGGCGCTGGGGAGACGGATGGCTCAGACGGCGCTGGGGATACGGATGGCTCAGACGGCGCTGGGGAGACGGATGGCTCAGATGGCGCTGAGGAGACGGATGGCTCAGACGGCGCTGGGGAGACGGATGGCTCAGATGGCGCTGAGGAGACGGATGGCTCAGATGGCGCTGCGGAGACGGATGGCTCAGACTGATCCTGTCTGGCGGAAGGCTTTGGCTGCTCCTGTCTGGCGGAAGGCTCTAGCGGCTCCTGTCTGGCGGAAGGCTCTAGCGGCTCCTGTCTGGCGGAAGGCTCTGTAGGCTCATGGCAGACGGGCGGCTTTGCAGGCTCATGGCAGACGGGCGGCTTTGAAGGCTCAATACAGACGGGCAGTTCATGCGGCGCTTGGCAGACGGACAGTTCAGGCGCCGTTGGGCAGACGGCAGACTCTGGCCGGCTGAGACGCACTGTAGGCCTGGTGCGTGGTGCCGGAACTGGAGGCACCGGACTGGAGACACGCACTTCAAGCCTAGTGCGGGGAGCAGGGACAGGGCACACTGGACTCTCAAAGCGTACTATTTGCCTGGTGCGTGGTACCGGCACTGGTGGCACCGGGCTGAGGGCACGCACATCAGGACGAGTACGGGGAGAAGGAACAGTGTGTACAGGGCTCTGGAGACGCACAGGTGGCTTAGTGCGTGGTGCCGGAACTGGAGGCACTGGGCTGGAGACACGCACCATAGGAAGAGTGCGTGGAGGAGGAACAGGGCTCTGAAAACGCACTGGAAGCCTGGTGCGTGGTGTAGGCACTGGTGGTACTGGGCTGGGGCAGGGAGGTAGCGCCGGAAATACCGGACCGTGCAAGCGTACTGGCTCCCTTGAGCATTGAGCCTGCCCAACCTTACCTGGTTGAATGCTCCCCGTCGCCCGACCAGTGCGGGGAGGTGGAATAACCCGCACCGGGCTATGTAGGCGAACCGGGGACACCATGCGTAAGGCTGGTGCCATGTAAGCCGGCCCAAGGAGACGTACTGGTGGCCAGATATGTAGAGCCGGCTTCATGGCACTTGGCTCAATGCTCAATCTAGCCCTACCAGTGCGGGGAGGTGGAATAACCCGCACCGTACAGGAGACATCGTGCGCTCTACTGCGTAACACGGTGTCTGCCCGTACTCCCGCTCTCCACGGTTAGCCTGGGAAGTGGGCGCAGGTCTCCTACCTGCCCTTGGCCCACTACCTCTTAGCCCCCCCCCCAAGACATTTTTGGGGTCTCTTCTCGGGCTTCCAGCCACGTCTCCTTGCTGCCTCCTCATACCACCGCTCTTGGGCTCTCGCTGCCTCCATCTCCTCACGAGCGCGGCGATATTCCCCAATGTGAGCCCAGTGTCCTTTTCCCTCCAATACTTCCTCCCAAGTCCATGAGTCCTGATTTCTTGGCCGCTGCTCAAACTTGCGCTGCTTGGTTCTGGATAGGTGGGTGGTTCTGTGACACTTTGACCCTGTTGCTGCCACCATTGTCATGGTAACCTGACACAGCAAGCAGCATCGATCAAGTTGTAAATTCGTCTGATAGGACATAATGCATTGCTTTCATCTCTTCAGATTCACAAACAGTACGTTAGTAGCTTGCCATAATTTGTAAATAATTATCTTAATGTGATCATTTTCCTGTTACAGTGAATAAAACGTTGTCTACAGTTAAACTCAAAATGTTGTCAGATATGTTCTGGTAATTATATGAGCTGTCTCTGCCAGCTAGATCGATAGCTAAATTAGTTAACAAGCTAGCAACAAACCAAAACATTGTCTAGAAAGTTGCTTTTAGTTGCCTGGCTTGCTAGATTTACATGTCCTAAATACATTTTTAAACAGTTGTTTTCTTTGTGTGCAAAAATAGAGCAGGTAAAGTTGCTGTTTATAGACCAGGCTGCTTCTTTAGACCAGGCTGCTGCACGTAGACTGTTTAGACCAGGCTTATGCACGTAGACTGTTTAGACCAGGCTGCTGCATCCAGACTGTTTAGACCAGGCTTATGCACGTAGACTGTTTAGACCAGGCTGCTGCACGTAGACTGTTTAGACCAGGCTGCTGCATCCAGACTGTTTAGACCAGGCTGCTGCATCCAGACTGTTTAGACCAGGCTGCTGCACGTAGACTGTTTAGACCAGGCTGCTACATCCAGACTGTTTAGACCAGGCTGCTGCACATAGACTGTTTAGACCAGGCTGCTGCACGTAGACTGTTTAGACCAGGCTGCTGCATCCAGACTGTTTAGACCAGGCTGCTGCATCCAGACTGTTTAGACCAGGCTGCTGCATCCAGAGTGTTTAGACCAGGCTGCTGCATCCAGACTGTTTAGACCAGGCTGCTGCACGTAGACTGTTTAGACCAGGCTGCTGCACGTAGACTGTTTAGACCAGGCTGCTGCATCCAGACTGTTTAGACCAGGCTGCTGCATCCAGACTGTTTAGACCAGGCTGCTGCATCCAGACTGTTTAGACCAGGCTGCTGCATCCAGACTGTTTAGACCAGGCTGCTGCACGTAGACTGTTTAGACCAGGCTGCTGCACGTAGACTGTTTAGACCAGGCTGCTGCATCCAGACTGTTTAGACCAGGCTGCTGCACATAGACTGTTTAGACCAGGCTGCTGCACGTAGACTGTTTAGACCAGGCTGCTGCATCCAGACTGTTTAGACCAGGCTGCTGCATCCAGACTGTTTAGACCAGGCTGCTGCATCCAGAGTGTTTAGACCAGGCTGCTGCATCCAGACTGTTTAGACCAGGCTGCTGCACGTAGACTGTTTAGACCAGGCTGCTGCACGTAGACTGTTTAGACCAGGCTGCTGCATCCAGACTGTTTAGACCAGGCTGCTGCATCCAGACTGTTTAGACCAGGCTGCTGCATCCAGACTGTTTAGACCAGGCTGCTGCATCCAGACTGTTTAGACCAGGCTGCTGCATCCAGACTGTTTAGACCAGGCTGCTGCATCCAGAATGAGGTTTTGTTTATACTTTTTCATAACGACAAGGACAAGTTTAAATGTCGGAGAAGAACAGGAGCTGGTAAGATGATAGGGGACATTTATACTGAGGAGCTGGTAAGACGATAGGGGACATTTATACTGAGGAGCTGGTAAGACGATAGGGGACATTTATACTGAGGAGCTGGTAAGATGATAGGGGAGATTTATACTGAGGAGCTGGTAAGACGATAGGGGACATTTATACTGAGGAGCTGGCAAGATGATAGGGGACATTTATACTGAGGAGCTGGTAAGACGATAAGGGACATTTATACTGAGGAGCTGGTAAGACGATAGGGGACATTTATACTGAGGAGCTGGCAAGATGATAGGGGACATTTATACTGAGGAGCTGGTAAGACGATAAGGGACATTTATACTGAGGAGCTGGTAAGATGATAGGGGAGATTTATACTGAGGAGCTGGTAAGACGATAGGGGACATTTATACTGAGGAGCTGGTAAGACGATAGGGGACATTTATACTGAGGAGCTGGTAAGACGATAGGGGACATTTATACTGAGGAGCTGGTAAGACGATAGGGGACATTTATACTGAGGAGCTGGTAAGACGATAGGGGACATTTATACTGACGAGCTGGTAAGACGATAAGGGACATTTATACTGAGGAGCTGGTAAGATGATAGGGGACATTTATACTGAGGAGCTGGTAAGACGATAGGGGACATTTATACTGAGGAGCTGGTAAGACGATAGGGGACATTTATTGGTAAGGGACATTTACTGGTAAGACAATAGGGGACATTTATACTGAGGAGCTGGTAAGACGATAAGGGACATTTATACTGAGGAGCTGGTAAGACGATAGGGGACATTTATACTGAGGAGCTGGTAAGACGATAGGGGACATTTATACTGAGGAGCTGGTAAGACGATAGGGGACATTTATACTGAGGAGCTGGTAAGACGATAGGGGACATTTATACTGAGGAGCTGGTAAGACGATAGGGGACATTTACACTGAGCAGCTGGCGGGACTCTGAAACATTTTACTGCGATCTTGACTAGGTCGGTTGGCGTAAATAAAAGTACAGGCTTTGTTGCCGGCAATACCTTTCAGATATAAAGAAAAGTCTGCAAAAAGTTGGTGTCTCTCTTTAAAGATGTCTAATACAATATATAAATATTATATTATTATTATATAATTAAGACTAATTGGGTTTTCTGCCTAGTGCTGAGCTCTTCTCAGAGCCCATAGCCCGAGGCCAGGCAAGGCCTTGAGTGAAACCCACCATTACTGCATGCCACGTATCTGATTCCAGAGTGACAGACGGCTCTGAGGGACATTAGTGCAGGCAGTCTATGGCTCATTGTGTGCGACTGATGATGCGCTAATGCATATGCAAAGAGCCGTAATGGCTCCCGGTGGGGATGGGACGGGAGAGGGAGCGCATCGGGCCAGGGGGCCAGGGGGGACAAGGTCCATCCCCGGCAAAGAGGGGTGACAGGGAAGGTCCCAGTCGGGAGTCATTCAGAGTTAGGAAATTACCCTTTTTTCGACCACTCTGTGAATTACGGTCAGGCCGAGACCTTGTGGCATGTCAAAATTGAGCAGGGATTTCCGCATAGGGGGGGTATACAGCCCGGGATCACAATCAAAGGCACTACTTAACCCTTTAAGAGCATGTGTTAGGACTGCAAAATAATTAAGGACTAATTAGTTATTGATTCAAGGCCGTAACGTTTATAGGGGTTACAGCATTTGGGTCATCAAGTTTTGCATGACAATCTCACCCTCTGTCCTGTCATAGGCTTTCAAAGTTATTCCAACTCATAAATGATTCTCCCAGTCAAGGACAAACAAATAACTCTTTATTATCTTTTTAACGTTACATGTTACCTGAGCGGGAAGGGAAAGAGAGAAAGAGAACGCGAGAGAGATAGATAAAGAGAGCGATAAAGAGAGATAGAGACAGAGAGAGAGAGGGGAAAAGAGAGAAAGAGTTACGATTGTTACAACACATAATATGACATTTGAAATGTCTTTATTCTTTTGGAATTTCTGTGAGTGTAATGTTTTTACTGTTCATTTTTATTGCTTATTTCACTTCTGTTTTTTATCTACAGTACTTCACTTCCTTTGGTAATGTTAACATATGTTTCCCATGCCAATAAAGCCCCTTGAATTGAATTGAATTGAGAGAGAGCGAGAGAGAGAGCGAGAGAGAGAGGGAGGGAGAGAGGGAGGGAGAGAGAGCGAGAGAGAGAGCGAGAGAGAGAGCGAGAGAGAGAGGGAGGGAGAGAGGGGGGGAGAGGGATAGGACAGTGGCTGACATGACACATTATAAAGGTGGCATAGAAAACTGCAATGTCATACATCATCACAGGGTGTTGCTCTCTTACTGTAATCTAGCAGCTATCTCATTCTACATTTGTGATGACACAATTCTCTCTATTCTCATTGGCTAGAGAATCGCATGTGGCATTAGACAATGTTGGTGTCATGAAGATATCAGTGTTATGACACTATTTATATTTTCATCAGATAAATCCACTTTTCAGAACATTTCATTTGAAAAGAAGTTTTAACGTTTTGATGGTTTTGCCTCTTTTTGCCCAGACTATCCTTGAACGTCATGGACATAAATAGGTAGGTAAACAAAAACCAGAAACGATGATGGTTTGTAACCTTAAGCCTTCACACACTGTTTGTGATGTTGGCGTGTGAATGACCGTGTCAGGACTGGGGAGGAAGCAGACCCAGGAAGCAGACCCAGGAAGCAGACCCAGGAAGCAGACCAAGCCTTCTCTATTTATAAGCCTATTAGGAGCTAAACCCGAGTGGGCCAGAGAGGGGCAGGTACCGCATCTGTCTCTAATCCACTTCACCATTCATTTACTTTCTGCCCCAGCCAGCCACCTGGGTTCTGGTAACTTTCTAATCTGTCTAAGGTTTGATTGAGTTACAGTGAAGTAAGGTCATCCTGTCCTCATCAGGTGGGGTTCTGACTGTACGGAGCTGCATGGGCCACTAGCTGATGGCCAAATGTGCCCTGTCTCCTGCACCTGTACCCCTAGAACCCCTATTTCCCTCTCTTTATCCTTCTCGCTTTCCCTCCCTGCCCTTACCTCCTGTCCTTTCTATTCCCCCCCCCCCCCCCCCCCCCACACACACACACCCGCACAAGGACACTCTCAATCAGATGGCAACCCAGAGACGTGTCAAACTCAGTGTCTTCTTTATTAAATGACACGGGAGGAAGGGAAGAAAAATATCAATTTCAATCCTTTTTGTTTTGTGTCTCTAGCCCACCTCTTCCCCCCTTTCCCACCTCTTCCCCCCTTTCCCCTTTGTGTCTCTAACACTCCCCCCACCTCTTCCCCCCTTCAACACCACACTTCCTTTTCTGTCTTCTTCTTTGTCAAATTCAATTACCGCCGACATTGCTGGGAGGAATCTTCACACGAGCCAATTATGGCCCTAACCCTGTTGCAATGGCCAGTTAATGTGGCACTGTTGAATAGAACATTTCAATGGTAAGCCTGCGTGATTTTCGCCACTGACAAATGTATTTGCTTTATCAAGCCATCATCACGTGTATTTGCTTTATCAAGCCATCATCACGTGTATTTGCTTTATCAAGCCATCATCACGTGTATTTGCTTTATCAAGCCATCATCACGTGTATTTGCTTTATCAAGCCATCATCGCGTGTATTTGCTTTATCAAGCCATCATCACGTGTATTTGCTTTATCAAGCCATCATCGCGTGTATTTGCTTTATTAAGCCATCATCACGTGTATTTGCTTTATCAAGCCATCATCACGTTTATTTGCTTTATTAAGCCATCAGCACGTTTATTTGCTTTATCAAGCCATCAGCACGTTTATTTGCTTTATTAAGCCATCAGCACGTTTATTTGCTTCATCATGCAACATCAGCACTTCTCTCTTTGTGTGTGGGGGCAACGCTAGGTAATGTGGGTAATGAGCCCAAGTACTACTGTCCCCTCCTCTCCCCTCCTCTCCCCTCCTGTTCCCTCCTCTCCCCTCCTGTTCCCTTCTCTCCCCTCCTGTTTCCTCCTCTCCCCTCCTGTCCCCTCCTGTTTCCTCCTCTCCCCTCCTGTTCCCTCCTCTCCCCTCCTGTTTCCTCCTCTCCCCTCCTGTTCCCTCCTCTCCCCTCCTGTCCCCTCCTGTTTCCTCCTCTCCTGTTCCCTCCTCTCCTGTTCCCTCCTCTCCCCTCCTGTTCCCTCCTGTTCCCTCCTTTCCCCTCCTGTCTCCTCTTGTCCTCTCTCCTCCCCTTCCCCTCTCCCCTCTTCTCCCCTCTTCTCCCCTCCTCTAACTTGCTGTCCCTTCCTCTCCCCTTCTGTTTCCTCCTCTCCTCTCCTCTCCCCTCCTTTCCCCTCTACTCCCCTCCTGTCTGCTCTTGTCCTCTCCCGTCTCCTTCTGTATACTCCTGTCCCCTCCTCTCCTCTCCCCTTCTCCCCTCTTCTCCTCACCTCTCCCCTCTTCTCCCCTCCTCTAACTTGCTGTCCCTTCCTCTCCCCTCCTGTTTCCTCCTCTCCCCTCCTCTCCCCTCCTGTCCCCTCCTCTCCCCTCCTGTTCCCTCCTGTTCCCTCCTCTCCCCTCCTGTCCCCTCCTGTTCCCTCCTGTTCCCTCCTGTTCCTTCCTGTTCCCTCCTGTTCCTTCCTGTTCCCTCCTGTTCCCTCCTGTTCCCTCCTGTTCCCTCCTGTTCCCTCCTCCCCCCTCCTGTTCCCTCCTCTCCCCTCCTGTTTCCTCCTCTACCCTCCTGTCCCCTCCTGTTCCCTCCTCTCCCATTCTGTTTCCTCCTCTCCCCTCCTGTCCCCTCCTGTTCCCTCCTCTCCCCTCCTGTTTGTTCCCTCCTCTCCCCTCCTGTTTCCTCCTCTCCCCTCCTGTCCCCTCCTGTTCCCTCCTCTCCCCTCCTGTTTCCTCCTCTCCCCTCCTGTCCCCTCCTGTTCCTTCCTCTCCCCTCCTTTCCCCTCTACTCCCCTCCTGTTTCCTCCTCTCACCTCCTGTCCCCTCCTGTTCCCTCCTCTCCCCTCCTGTTTCCTCCTCTCCCCTCCTGTCCCCTCCTGTTCCCTCCTCTCCGCTCCTTTCCCCTCCTGTCTCCTCTTGTCCTCTCTCCTCCCCTTCCCCTCTCCCCTCTTCTCCCCTCTTCTCCCCTCCTCTAACTTGCTGTCCCTTCCTCTCCCCTTCTGTTTCCTCCTCTCCTCTCCTCTCCCCTCCTTTCCCCTCTACTCCCCTCCTGTCTGCTCTTGTCCTCTCCCGTCTCCTTCTGTATACTCCTGTCCCCTCCTCTCCTCTCCCCTTCTCCCCTCTTCTCCTCTCCTCTCCCCTCTTCTCCCCTCCTCTAACTTGCTGTCCCTTCCTCTCCCCTCCTGTTTCCTCCTCTCCCCTCCTCTCCCCTCCTGTCCCCTCCTGCCCCATCCTGTCCCCTCCTGTCTCCTCCTGTCTCCTCCTGTCTCCTCCTGTCTCCTCCTGTCTCCTCCTGTCTCCTCCTGTCTCCTCCTGTCTCCTCCTGTCTCCTCCTGCCCCATGCTGTCTCATCCTGTCCCCTCCTCTCCCCTCCTGTCCCCTCCTGTCTCCTCCTGCCCCATGCTGTCTCCTCCTGCCCCATGCTGTCTCCTCCTGTCTCCTCCTCTCCCCTCCTGTCCCCTCCTGTCTCCTCCTGCCTCATCCTGTCTCCTCCTGTCTCCTCCTGTCTCCTCCTGTCTCATCCTGCCTCATCCTGTCTCATCCTGCCTCCTCCTGTCTCATCCTGCCTCATGCTGTCTCCTCCTACCCCATGCTGTCTCGTCCTGCCCCATGCTGTCTCCTCCTGTCCCCTCCTGTCCCCCCTGTCCCCTCCTGTCTCCTCCTGCCCCATGCTGTTTCCTCCTGTACCCTCCTGTCCCCTCCTCTCCCCTCCCGTCTCCTCCTCCCCATCCTGTCTCCTCCTCTCCCCTCCTGTCCCCTCCTGTCTCCTCCTGCCCCATGCTGTCTCCTCCTGTCCCCTCCTCTCCCCTCTTGTCCCCTCCTGCCCAATGCTGTCCCCTCCTTTTCCCTCCTCTCCCCTCCTGTCCCCTCCTGCCCCATCCTGTCTCCTCCTCTCCCCTCCTGTCTCCTCCTGCCCCATGCTGTCTCCTCCTGTCCCATTCTCTCCCCTCCTGTCTCCTCCTGCCCCATGCTGTCTCCTCCTGTCCCCTCCTCTCTCCTCCTGTCTCCTCCTGTCTCCTCCTGCCTCATCCTGTCTCCTCCTGTCTCCTCCTGCCTCCTCCTGTCTCCTCCTGTCTCCTCCTGCCTCCTCCTGTCTCCTCCTGTCTCATCCTGTCTCCTCCTGTCTCCTCCTGTCTCCTCCTGTCTCCTCCTGTCTCCTCCTGCCTCATCCTGTCTCCTCCTGTCCCCTCCTGTCTCCCCCTGCCCCATGCTGTCTCCTCCCCTCTCCTCCTCTCTCCTCTTGTCCCCTCCTGTCTCCTCCTGCCCCATGCTGTCTCCTCCTGTCCCCTCCTCTCCCCTCCTGTCCCCTCCTGTCTCCTCCTGCCCCATGCTGTCTCCTCCTGTCCCCTCCTCTCCCCTCTTGTCCCCTCCTGTCTCCCCCTGCCCCATACTGTCTCCTCCCCTCTCCTCCCCTCTCCTCTTGTCCCCTCCTGTACCCTGCTGGAACCTGACCTACACATACTGCTGTGTCAACATCAGGACATCACGTATAGCATCCCTAATAACACAACTACACAGAACGCACACGAGACTCACATATCAATTCCCTCTTCCTAACGGGGGGGGGGGGGGCTGTCATCAAGGAGGAGATACACAAGATAAAGGGACATGTCTAATGGGGTGACGATAAGACCATTGCAACATGTTTTTACTTTCAAGTGACGCTAGAGGTTCATCTTGGCCATTCAGAAGTCCCAAACACAAACAGGGTTAACTGAAAAAGCTAAGTGAATCAGGTAGATGCTAAACATTTGGTGTTTTGGGGCTAGATTCAATCGGTTCTGCCTCAACACGTGATTACCGACAACTGCAGAGCAGTTTCATTGCTTTTATTTAGGCGATGTGTGAGGTGTAACTGCATTGGAACTGTCAAATCAGCAAACGCTTCCTGGCGTTTTACAAAAAATCCCATGCAGCCTTGTTACAAGTTTGAACACGGGGATGTGTATTGTAATCTACACCATGATTAGGAATGTGTATTGTAATCTACACCATGATAAGGCTGATAGAAATTAATTTCTGTTTTTGAATGATTTTCAATTTAAGTGTCATTATTTGTATATAGCCTAGACCTTCTCGTTCTGAACTTCTAATGCAAGTGGGACGGGTGTGGCTTTGTGACAATGAACACACAAGCAGCCGCACACCGATTTGACAGCTCTAACGCAGTTACACCTCCAACACCGCCAAAACACCAGCTATGTGGGTGTTGGCTATCGCCAGTTAACACTTGATCTGATTGAATCTAGGCCTTTATTTTGGTGATACACAGGTCTGGGAGACAGTCGGTCCCACTCCTCTAGATTCCCCACCAGACCTGGGTTCTGCCTTTGATTGAGCCTGCCTGCACTGTCCAATGAGCGGGGTTTGTACGTTTGGGACTATTCTATTGAACGTTGCACCACCAGGCTTCCTCAAGCAAGTGCAGATAAAGTATTCATAAGAAAACGAATACTATTTGATCCCAGGCCAGGTCGGCTCCATACACAGGTTTCAGTGGTACACCAGCCTTGTGCAGATTGGCCTAGCGTATATAGGTTCATAGGGGAAAGCCCTGGCTTCCACTCCTTTTTACAGTTGTGAGATGATCTGACTTCCAAACAACACTGTCAAAATAACTTTCTTACTGTCTGCCTACCTGGAAAAGGCTTCAGGGAGCTATTGTCATATCTAGGTTAAAGGTGTGCATTGGCTTAACCTGAAGGGAATTCCTGTCAGATTGGCTGTCAACAGAGCAAGCTGGAGATTTTACATGTGGGCCTTCCCAGTCACGAGAGAGTGACAGCAAAGCTGCCTGTCTGCTGCTGATTCACTTCCTGCCAAAGTGTTGGAGATATAACATAACACAACTCTGGAGGTTTCTGATATGAAACAGACAGGGCCTGAAACAGTTGCTCCTGGCGTTAATTACACTTTCTGTGGTCGTCGTTTGTATCACTGATATGGAATGAGGACCCGCGGTTCCACTATTCCATGGTTCCACGGTTCCAGCGTATTGATTGTATTTAAACAACACCTTACTCCATGTTATAGGAAATTGCCTTGATATTGAATGTGTCAGAGTAATGGTTTTTGTTTTGGCCCTTGGCTGAGGGCCAAGGCAATAGGAGTCAATCTTTTAGATGCCACTTTGTCTGTTTCGAACGCTAGCGACAAAAGGTGTAATTCAACGTATAAAAAATACTGTAATTCAACGGGCTAAGCTGTGCATAATCAGGAGGTATAGTACTAGCACCTTTATAAAAAATACTGTAATTCAACGGGCTAAGCTCTGCATAATCAGGAGGTATAGTACTAGCACCTTTATAAAAAATACTGTAATTCAACGGGCTAAGCTCTGCATAATCAGGAGGTATAGTACTAGCACCTTTATAAAAAAAAACAGACTGTATTACGTCTTGACTTTACAACTCTCTTTATCTAATTCAACAAACACAAGAGATGAACACTGCTTCCACATAATAACTGCCTAATTATGGAAATGTAGAACGAATTAGCAACAAACTCTGTTTAGCAACTGAGAGCAGCTGAGAGCTATTTGTTGAGAGCAACCTTCATTTCCTCAGTTTCTTTTGTAGGATTGTATTTCTGCTCCACGTGTCCTTGCATTAGCAGACATTAGTGCATGGACATATGTGTTTCGACAGGAAAGGTTTATGCAAACAACTTAGCCAATGTATTAATGTGGCAGAGGACATCACTGTGCTTGCTCAACAGCCTAACTTCCTTCACTGTCCCCTTACTAACTTCAAACTAGTGATCCTTCGCGTAGCAAACCGGAAAAAGATACCGAATCTTTAGCGTGACTGAGGTTAAGGTACAATCTATTGTCTGTACATCGTGGAGTCGAAGACCATCCAAGTAACAATATAGTTCTGTGTTCTGTTTATTGTGTTGGTTAGGCGGGCAATGATGTCGCAGACCGTTGTTAGGCAAGCGGGAAGTGTTCTTGACCGTACCTTGACCACGTCCTCGTCAGTGGACGTACAGCCGACCGTATCGTCCACTTCCCTCACAGTACCGTCCCACTCCACAGTGACCACCTTCACCGGCACTGCAACACGCCTGCCTGTTAGGATGGCCGTGTTCACGATCTCTGTGTCCTGCGAGAGAGATAGAGAGAGAAGGGGAGAGGGGAGCAGAGAGAGAGAGAAGGGGAGCAGAAAGAGAGAGAGAGAGAGAGAGAGAGAGAGAGAGAGAGAGAGAGAGAGAGAGAGAGAGAGAGAGAGAGAGAGAAGCAGAAAGAGAAGGGGAGAGGGGAGCAGAAAGAGAGAGAGAGAGAGAGAGAGCGAGAGAGAGAGAAAGAGAGAGAGAGAGAGAGAGAAGGGGAGAGAGAGAGAGAGAGAGAGAGAGAGAGAGAGAGAGAGAGAGAGAGAGAGAGAGAAAGAGAGAGAGAGAGAGAGAGAGAGAGAGAGAGAGAGAAGCAGAAAGACTACATTAAGACATTTATGAAAATCAAGAAACAGGCGGACTTCGTTTGATAAAAAAAATTCTCTCCATAAATGGCAAGGCATAACAAGCCCTTAAGGAGACTGCTCGTGTAGTCTGTCAATCTTGATTTGCCACAGGTTGCAGAATAATGGATCCTCTCCTTTGCAGCCAGTGGGCGATGCCACCAGCCCAGCCTAAATCACACTGTTGCCACCGATTGCAGAGCCAAATTGCAGAGCCAAATTGGTCCATTGTGGTCTTTTCCCCATGTGTACAAAGTACATACAGCAATTTGTCAGTAATGGGTATCAACTGGAAGCCCCACTGTGCTTTCAAGACCGCTCTGAGAGCCTATGTGTTGTAAATGACAGACCAAAACACAGTGCATAGAAGTTTATCTAGAGATCATAACAGCTTTGAACATTACAACAGATGGGCTGTGTTTAAAAAGAGGCGAATGATGGATTACTCTCTTTCTCAAGACTGTTTGGCAAAATGAAGGCAAACATGACACAAATACCTGTCTGGTCTATGATAAGAATGAAATTGTTGCAAATCTGATGCAGTACGGTGACCCATGCAGTAGCAAAGCACAGTGGGAAACAGCAAACTCTTTTGGGTTTAATCACAGTCTTAAAGGGAGAGTTCATTATTTTTAGTATTTCCTTCATTAGTCCACTGTTAATACAATCCACAAAATGTACAGAGCAAAAAATATGGCTGTGATGTGTTGTATTACTACATGAGTGAACTATTCCTTTAATCACAGACAGCTATTCAAACATCAGGTCCTTCATAAACACTTGAAGTTTAACAATAAGGATCTGTACACATAATTCATAATCTGGCATGTTTATGTCACTACAGTTATTTTGATCTAGAGTATACAGAAAATTTAGAAAACTGATGGAAATCTCTTGGATTACATGAAGGGATATTTCCCTTCTCTGCTTCAGTTTGATCCTCCTGATGTAATGGAGGTGATGATGTAATGGAGGTGATGATATATTGGAGGTGATGATGTAATGGAGGTGATGATGTAATGGAGGTGATGATGTAATGGAGGTGATGATGTATTGGAGGTGATGATGTAATAGGGTGATGATGTAATGGAGGTGATGATGTAATGGAGGTGATGATGTAATAGGGTGATGATGTAATAGGGTGATGATGTAATGGAGGTGATGATGTAATGGAGGTAATTAGTAACTTAAAGATATCAGCAGCAGGTCATGATGAGATTGGTGCCTCTGGTGAAATAAGTGTCTTCCTCGATTACTGAGCCTCTAACGTACTGTATATCTTTACCAAATCTTTGCAATCTGGTAGTGTTCCTAAAGATTTAAAAAATTGCCAAAGTTATCCCCCTCTATAAATCTGTGAATCCAAGATCTTTTAGAAATTATCGCCCAACATCTCTACTACCATGTTTATTTTTAAATCCTAGAAAAATTGGTGTATAAGAGAAAGTTGAAACGTTAAAATCACCCATATAGATGTCGTAAAAAACTACTCCACAGATATGTCTCTTTTGCTACTTGTGGATAAAATCTTTACAGCCCTTAACAATAACACGCATCTTTTTAGATTTATCCAAAGCTTTTGACACGGTTGATCATTAAATATTACTTTCTAAATTGTATTATTACGGTTTTCATGATTATACATATAATTGGTTATATAGTTATGTTTATGATAGAGAACAATGTGTTTATGCAAACGGCTGTGCATCTACCAGAGCTAAAATGTCCTGTGGAGTGCCACACGGTTCGATAATTGGACCTTTGTTATTCCTAATCTATATCAATGTCCTGCTGTGTCTTCTACCATACCATACTAATCTATATCAATGGCCTGCTGGGTCTTCTACCATACCATACTAATCTATATCAATGTCCTGCTGGGTCTTCTACCATACCATACTAATCTATATCAATGGCCTGCTGGGTCTTCTACCATACCATACTAATCTATATCAATGGCCTGCTGGGTCTTCTACCATACTATACTAATCTATATCAATGTCCTGCTGGGTCTTCTACCATACCATACTAATCTATATCAATGTCCTGCTGGGTCTTCTACCATACCATACTAATCTATATCAATGTCCTGCTGGGTCTTCTACCATACCATACTAATCTATATCAATGGCCTGCTGGGTCTTCTACCATACCATACTAATCTATATCAATGGCCTGCTGGGTCTTCTACCATACCATACTAATCTATATCAATGGCCTGCTGGGTCTTCTACCATACCATACTAATCTATATCAATGTCCTGCTGTGTCTTCTACCATACCATACTAATCTATATCAATGGCCTGCTGGGTCTTCTACCATACCATACTAATCTATATCAATGGCCTGCTGGGTCTTCTACCATACCATACTAATCTATATCAATGGCCTGCTGGGTCTTCTACCATACCATACTAATCTATATCAATGGCCTGCTGGGTCTTCTACCATACCATACTAATCTATATCAATGGCCTGCTGGGTCTTCTACCATACCATACTAATCTATATCAATGGCCTGCTGGGTCTTCTACCATACCATACTAATCTATATCAATGTCCTGCTGGGTCTTCTACCATACCATACTAATCTATATCAATGGCCTGCTGGGTCTTCTACCATACCATACTAATCTATATCAATGTCCTGCTGGGTCTTCTACCATACCATACTAATCTATATCAATGGCCTGCTGCTGGGTCTTCTACCATACCATACTAATCTATATCAACGGCCTTGCTGCTGTGTCTTCTACCATACCATACTAATCTATATCAATGGCCTGCTGGGTCTTCTACCATACCATACTAATCTATATCAATGGCCTGCTGCTGGGTCTTCTACCATACTTCCCCTTCTCTTTGCTGATGATATCAATGAGATTGTATCACACCATTTGTATTTGCTTATTAATGAAGCCAACTCAGGCATCGGCCATTTTTCTGAATGGTTCCAAATAAAAAAATATATCTTTAAATGTAAAAAGAATAAGAAATATTGTAAAAAAAGCCAGAATCTCAATTGGTGGGAATGAAATGGAACAATTCACATCCACTAGATACCTCTGAGTTTTAATTGATGAAAAGTTATCCTGAAAATATCATATTCAATTTGTCTCTAGCAAGGTGATGACATCAGTTGGTATCATCAGAAAGATGATGTCACGATCATCGTAATGAGCGGACCAAGGCGTTGAAGTTCCACATCTTTATTACGGTGAAACTTTAAACAAAAAAACAATAAACCAATAACGAAACGTGAAAGTAGTGGTGCACCTGCACAAACACAAAACAATATCCCACAAACACAGGTGGGAAAAATGGCTACCTAAATATGATCCCCAATTAGAGGCAATGATTACCAGCTGCCTCTAATTGGGAACCATACAAAACACCAACATAGAAATATTGAGCTAGAACACCCCTTAGTCACGCCCTGACCTACTACACCATAGAGAACCAAGGGCTCTCTATGGTCAGGGTGTGACAGATGAGTGGTTTGGTTCATCAGGCTTGCTTCCTAACTCTATACTATAGCTTAATTTACCCATATCTAATTTACTGTAATATTGTCTGGGCCAGTGCATACAGTGCCTTGCAAAAGTATTCATCCCCCTTGGCATTTTTCCTATTTTGTTGCATTACAACTTGTCATTTAAATTGATTTTTATTTGGATTTAAGGGGAAACATTTAAATGTCTTGGAATGGCCTAGTCAAAGCCCAGACCTCAATCCAATTGAGAATCTGTGGTATGACTTAAAGATTGCTGTACACCAGCGGAACCCATCCAACTTGAAGGAGCTGGAGCAGTTTTTTCTTGAAGAATGGGCAAAAATCCCAGTGGCTAGATATGACAAGCTTATAGAGACAAACCCCAAGAGACTTGCAGCTGTAATTACTGCAAAGGGTGGCTATACAAAGTAGTTATGTACGCTCAAGTTTATTTCTTATTTCTTGTTTGTTTCATAATAAAATATATTTTGCATCTTCAAAGTGGTAGGCATGTTGTGTAAATCAAATGATACAAACCCCCCAAAAAATCAATTTTAATTCCAGGTTGTAAGGCAACAAAATAGGAAAAATGCAAAAGGGGTGAATACTTTCGCAAGACACTGTATGCCTCTTACCTACACAAATTTATCATCATACAAAATACATTTGCAAGACTAGCCACCTCCCTCTAATTACCTGGCTCCATCTGCACCTTTGTTTAAGAAACTCAATATCTTGTCTCTTTACCACATTAATGTTCGGCAATTATGAACTTTAACCTACAAATACTCCTACCTCCCAGGAAGTCTACCCTTTCATGGATTCTTCCAGGTTAATTCAGAAATTCATCTATCTAACACTGTGATAACCTTCACCCTCCCCACTGCTGCACCTCACATAGTCAATTCTCTATCAGATACAGAGGTAAGAGAAGACTGGGGGTCCGCCTGATGAACCAAACTACCCAGTAATCTCCTCCATGAAGACTGGGGGTCAGCCTGATGAACCAAACTACCCAGTAATCTCCTCCATGAAGACTGGGGGTCCGCCTGATGAACCAAACTACCCAGTAATCTCCTCCATGAAGACTGGGGGTCAGCCTGATGAACCAAACTACCCAGTAATCTCCTCCATGAAGACTGGGGGTCAGCCTGATGAACCAAACTACCCAGTAACCTCCTCCATGAAGACTGGGGGTCAGCCTGATGAACCAAACTACCCAGTAACCTCCTCCATGAAGACTGGGGGTCAGCCTGATGAACCAAACTACCCAGTAATCTCCTCCATGAAGACTGGGGGTCAGCCTGATGAACCAAACTACCCAGTAATCTCCTCCATGAAGACTGGGGGTCAGCCTGATGAACCAAACTACCCAGTAGTCTCCTCCATGAAGACTGGGGGTCAGCCTGATGAACCAAACTACCCAGTAATCTCCTCCATGAAGACTGGGGGTCAGCCTGATGAACCAAACTACCCAGTAGTCTCCTCCATGAAGACTGGGGGTCAGCCTGATGAACCAAACTACCCAGTAATCTCCTCCATGAAGACTGGGGGTCAGCCTGATGAACCAAACTACCCAGTAATCTCCTCCATGAAGACTGGGGGTCAGCCTGATGAACCAAACTACCCAGTAATCCCGTCCATGTAGCATTAACTCTGGTCTCTGCCTATTGGTTCATGGTTGGTATCTGCCTATTGGTTCATGGTTGGTTTCTGCCTATTGGTTCATGGTTGGTTTCTGCCTATTGGTTCATGGTTGGTTTCTGCCTATTGGTTCATGGTTGGTATCTGCCTATTGGTTCATGGTTGGTTTCTGCCTATTGGTTCATGGTTGGTTTCTGCCTATTGGTTCATGGTTGGTTTCTGCCTATTGGTTCATGGTTGGTTTCTGCCTATTGGTTCATGGTTGGTTTCTGCCTATTGGTTCATGGTTGGTTTCTGCCTATTGGTTCATGGTTGGTTTCTGCCTATTGGTTCATGGTTGGTTTCTGCCTATTGGTTCATGGTTGGTTTCTGCCTATTGGTTCATGGTTGGTTTCTGCCTATTGGTTCATGGTTGGTTTCTGCCTATTGGTTCATGGTTGGTTTCTGCCTATTGGTTCATGGTTGGTCTCTGCCTATTGGTTCATGGTTGGTTTCTGCCTATTGGTTCATGGTTGGTTTCTGCCTATTGGTTCATGGTTGGTTTCTGCCTATTGGTTCATGGTTGGTTTCTGCCTATTGGTTCATGGTTGGTTTCTGCCTATTGGTTCATGGTTGGTTTCTGCCTATTGGTTCATGGTTGGTTTCTGCCTATTGGTTCATGGTTGGTTTCTGCCTATTGGTTTATGGTTGGTTTCTGCCTATTGGTTCATGGTTGGTTTCTGCCTAATCTTTTCCGTCCCCAAAAGTCTATAAAAACCCCTGTGTAAGACAGAGAAGCCTGCTGGATGAGATCCATGGTTACTTTTTTTGACCGGAGCCCTACGGGCCTTGGTAGTGCACTATGAAGGGGATAGGGTGTCATTTGGCTGGTCTAAAGTAGTGCATTATGAAGGGGATAGGGTGCCATTTGGCTGGTCTAAAGTAGTGCATTATGAAGGGGATAGGGTGCCATTTGGCTGGTCTAAAGTAGTGCATTATGAAGGGGATAGGGTGCCATTTGGCTGGTCTAAAGTAGTGCATTATGAAGGGGATAGGGTGCCATTTGGCTGGTCTAAAGTAGTGCACTATGAAGGGGATAGGGTGCCATTTGGCTGGTCTAAAGTAGTGCATTATGAAGGGGATAGGGTGCCATTTGGCTGGTCTAAAGTAGTGCACTATGAAGGGGATAGGGTGCCATTTGGCTGGTCTAAAGTAGTGCATTATGAAGGGGATAGGGTGCCATTTGGCTGGTCTAAAGTAGTGCATTATGAAGGGGATAGGGTGACATTTGGAAACGCACCCTATGTTTGTAACAGCCACTGTTTTTTACAACCACTCCTATATAATATAGGATGTTATTGTAAATAAGATGTTTTTCTTAATTGACTTGCCTAGTTATATAAAGGTTAAATAAATACAAAAATATATAAAAAAGCGATTTCAATATTTATTTTACCTGATTAATATTTCATGTGGAATGTTTCCCCAAGGACCAATATCATTGCTTCCTGTTACAGACGATATGAAGCAGAATCTGAGAACCGTGGGAAAGATATATATGTGCATGTGCGAGAGAGAGAGAGAGAGAGAGAGAGAGAGAGAGAGAGAGAGAGAGAGAGAGAGAGAGAGAGAGAGAGAGAGAGAGAAAGAGAGAGAGAGAGAGAGAGACGGTGTTCATGTCTGTACACAGAATGTGTGTGTGTGTGTGTGTGTGTGAGAGTCAGAGAGAGAGAGAGAGAGAGAGAGAGAGAGAGAGAGAGAGAGAGAGAGAGACGGAGACGGAGACGGTGTTCATGTCTGTACACAGAATGTGTGCGTGTATATGTGTGAGAGAGTCCACTACCATCCTCAGACTGTGTGAAGTTCTAACCGGAGGCAGCAAGGCAGAGCAGAGCAGGGTGTGGGGGTTGAGAGGAGAACAGTGCCAGTGCCACACCAAATTGACATTTTAACATTATGAAAAGGATGGTAATTGCTCAGGGAGAGGGGTTCAACGCATCTGGCCCCTACAGCCGTCTCGCTGGCAATAATGAGCAGGCATTAGAGAGCAAGACTTGCCAATGAACTCTCTGCCACTCACACACACACCATCTCTGTCTCTCTCACACATGCACACACACATAGAGGGAGAGGGAGAGAGAGAGAGAGAGAGAGAGAGAGGGTGGGTGGGTGGGTGGGTGGACAGTAGACAGGACCAGGGAGGATGTCTAATGCTTTACTCCCTGGTACTAATGTATCTCTGACCTTTCCTTAATGAGCAAGGCACACATACAAGCTCTCATTCTCGCTCTCTCTCCCCTTCTCCCCCCCCCCCCCCCCCCCCGCTCTCTCTCTCTCTCCCTCTCTCCCCCTCTCTCTCTCCCTCTCCCCCCCCCTCTCTCTCTCTCCCTCTCTTCCCCCCCTCTCACTCTCTCTCCTCCCTCTCTCTCTCTCTCCCCTCTCTCTCTCTTCTCCCTCTCTTTCCCCCCTCCCCCCCCTCTCTCTCTCCCTCTCTTTCCCCCCTCCCTCTCCCCCCCTCTCACTCTCCCCTCCCTCTCTCTCTCCCCTCTCTCTCTCTCCCTCTCTTTCCCCCCTCCCTCTCTCCCCCCCCTCTCTCTCCCTCTCTCCCCTCTCTCTCCCAGCTCATAGTGCCAAATCAAAGCAGACAGTTTTCCTCCTCTGCCAGTGATGTTGACCCCCTACAAGGAGACTCCTCTGCCAGTGATGTTGACCCCCTACAAGGAGACTCCTATGCCTCCTGCTGTGCTCCGGTCACTCAGCTCTAGCCTCCCCTTTTAGCTCCATTCTACCACCCACCCAGCAACCTCCTCAGAGTCAGAGCATTGGGCAACACACAGATGAAGCGTGCAGGGATTCTCTCACCGGAAGATGGAAATCGGGGCCTATATTCCAGCATGATCAATAGTTGTGTGTGTGTGTGTGTGTGTGCGTGCGTGCGTGCGTGCGTGACAAAGGAGGAGAACCTAGACTGCAATGACCAAGACATGGAGAAAGAGACGGGGAGAGAGAAGGGTGAGTGTTGACACAAGCTAAATAATAAAGCGCATCTCTTTTCATTTTTACCTTGGGGGGGGGGGGGGGGGGGCAGGCAGATCTTTACACGGCTGTAGGATGACCCGGGGCCCAGAAAGACAGATGTTCATTCCGATATACACTTTCATATCTATCAAGTAATCCCACCACAGGCACAATTTACCAACAGCACGCAACCTAAATACATGACAGTGATGAGGAATGAAGCAGATTATCAGCTTGAATCAGACAAGGCAGAGCAACAAACCCAATAAACCCAAAAAGACACCATAGTCTACAAACGAGTTAAAGTAAGTAGGGAAAGCAAAGCAATTAACATGGCAGACGACCAGTGTGCAATCTGTGTTAATGTGTTAAATTCAGTTAATACCCTGCTCCTTTACCTCCCATCATCACAAACTGTGAAGAGGCACAGCTATTGCAAATGCACACGGAGAGAAATAGGAAAATGAATATCCTTGACGCCACATGACTTAATCCCCTTTACAACCATTTTGCTAATGTGTTTCAACATTTCCGACGGAGGGGGGAGGGGGGGGGGGTCCTTTAGATTTTCCCTGGAGGAAAAAAAAGACGAGTGAGAGGAGAGAGTATTTCATGCTTGTCCGGTGGAATTATTAAGTTTCCCGTCAAAATGAAATGCTATGAAACGCTTCCTGCTGTCTTCAAAAGCGCAGGGCCGTGGTTAAAGTTAGGGGATGCTGATAAGGACTGTGTGAATGGTCACCTGGTGGAAGGATACACGTCGGGAGACGGACGAGACGAGGCTTTCTGTAATGTGACTGATCTTACTATGGCTAGTGTGCCGTATCCAGAACCAAGCCCTCACATGAAAACATTGGAACCATTTACAGCAACGGATGCAATGTTCACCACATATAGGAAGAGAGTAGGGTTGAGGTCAATACCCTTTCAATTGCAGTCAATTCAGAAACTAAACAAAATTTCAATTCAAATTCCAAATGTTCCAAATTGAAAATCATTGGAATTTCAGTGTACTTCCTGAATTGACGGGAATTGAGCCCAGTCCTGGAAGAGAGGTTTGATTTCCCACTGATCATAGGAAACGGTTGTGGATTCAAGTGTGTTGGGCGGTCACTAGTGTGCTTGTCACTGAGCAATGAAAAATCCCCCCCCCCCCCCACCCATGAAAATAAATCAATCAAATTCGACAAAGAAACAGCTCAACTGTAAACGACCATTCTACAATAACAGAGCAAATAAGACCCGACTGGCATCACACGATATACTGCTGTTTTGTTTTGCTCCAGTACAGTGTGTAACCTGGCGAGCGTGTTGTATTTGCAGCGTGTACTGTCTACTCCCCTCACGGCTGAGTTAACACAAGCAGCAGGCTCGTGCTGCTGCTTCTCCATCCACTGAAATGTGGGGATTTCATTCCTCCATTCTGGCCCTGCATGACTAGCCACACCCCCCCCCAGGCCACCAATTCCATGCATCTTATTTCTGCTAACAGGTTTGATCTTTCTCCACGCTCCACTGAATGTTTGCAACTAATTTCAACAAATTCTGTCACTTGGGAAGCAGACCATCTTTTTTTTTTTGCAGAGGGGGGCAGGTTTTCATTTTTTTTCTCCAAATTGCTTCAATGCTCAATACACAAAGTCATTTCGTATTTTTCTTCTCCACCCTCTGTCATTTCAGTAAAAAAAAAAAAAAAAACTTGCCTACCAAATCCTGACTGGACTCCAGGGCATATTTATTTTATTTAACCAACTAGCCCAGAATTCATTTATCTGAAACTTTGCTTCAATGTAAGTCTTCAGTGTACTTAACCAACTTGCCTTGGCATCCATATTGACTAGGCTGCATTTAGCCACATTCCTTGTTCTGATGGGATGAATGTGTTAGACTGAGTACAATGGCTGCTCAATGTTAAGAGGCACTCTTCCACTGCTGCTTAACAGCACTACAGTTTCAGCTCAGTTACAAACATACGTCTCTTACCACTGAGGCAGACACTTATCTAAAGGCCAATGAAATTCAACAACATGTTCCCTGTCGAGTGAGCAGCCAATCCCCTCTCAGTGTGGATGAGAGCCAACGCATCCAGTTATTTTAAAAGGCTAACAGGCCATGCACAGGTAACAACGGAGGAGAATGAAGCGGTCACAAAGGGAGGATATTGCAATCAATAATAGATTGAAACACACCACAAGGCCCCACATTGGGTGACAGTGCCAGTCCTCTCCAACCTCTACGTGTGAGGACATGGGAGATGGAGACTGGGGATACATCCCAAATTTGCACCCTGTTCCCTATATAGTGTCATACTAGCGCACTATAAAGGGAATAGGAAGCCATTTGGGATGAAGACTGTGTGGCTGAGGGACATGCCACGGCAAGCCAATCAAATGGCTGGCTAATTGACTCATTTGCTGATTGGTGCTTCAGCTGGAAGTCACTCAGGCTAACACTCCTCTGGTGACAGACGCTTCGATCCAATAACATGCCATTTTGGCCTAATAGGTTTCAAGGGGAAACATATAGACCAGATGCTGTTTCTGGGAGCAGGAAATCAGGTCATGGCCAAGAGGACAAATGCTCTGGTAAAAGTCAAGATGACAGACTCTCTGCTTTTACTGTGATTGACTTATGTGACTGTATTTACAGTATTTTACCTTGCATATTGGGTGGCAAAAGTGTCATCCACATATCTAAATGTCAAAAAAAAAAAAAGCTTTACTACCGTTTCCAGAAAAGGATTCAAAAGATTTTCTAGAACGATGTCAGTAATTGAGCACAGATAATTTGAATATAGTTGCGACTAAACTGTCTCACATAATTCCACCCAAGGCAGCTCATAACGAAAAACAATTATCCTTCAATTAAACACAACCTTGGATCATAGAGCAACGCTGTCCCTCCCCCTAGAAAAACAACGGTTTCAAACCCCAAGGGCCAATTTTGTTCAATGCCATTGTATTGTGTTATAATGTAGCATAATTGGGATAATTTACAACATATACTTTGCCGCCTCTGGGACAAGCAGTAACAAGTAGAAACAGTTCATCTGTTTTTTTGTTTGAAAACAGACAAACAAATGGACAAAGTGTTTTACGAGCCTGGCCAAGGCTGTCTGTGGTAGTATTTAGAGAGACTGAAGTACAATTTATGTAACAGCTGATTAGCATAAACAGAAATTACATCATAAGGCTATTTCATGTTACTGTGTGCGCTGGTGACATGCACAGTATTGGCTATTGAACAGTGAACGGAACATAATACATCTCCAATTAGGTTCGATGGCGCAACTAGCACAACTCAACCCGCAGTGGACGACTCTAATGATGAAATGACGTGGTAGCATCCTCGCGACAACCAAGGGCGCTGTGGATGGGGTTAGAGGAAGCTACGACTCTCAGGATTTTGGGTTCAATTGCAGTGCAATCACAGTTTCTTTTTCTTTTTCGTTTTTTTCTATTTTAACCCTAACCCTAACCCTAACCCTAACCATAACCCTAACCATAACCCTAACCATAACCCTAACCCTAACCATAACCCTAACCATAACCATAACCCTAACCCTAACCCTAACCCTAACCCTAACCCTAACCCTAACCATACAGCAGTGTTGTAGTAGTCGAGAACGGTCTCCAGACCACATATTGAGTGTCTTGGTGTTGTCTCGGTGTCGGATACATTTGTACTCGGTCTTGACACGATCTCAGACAGTGAGTACTCGTAATTCCTTCCGAGAGCAGGCGAGGCCAGCCGAGTGAAAAACCTCCATTCAGTCAGCGCATAAAACCACTTCACCAGGACAAATATACACACTCCTTTCTGCAAACATTAATATCTTAACAGCCATCATATGTATTATAGACTTGTTTTGCGCAGTGGCGAACCTATAGGCCTTCGGTGTGTGACAGGTTGGTGATTCTGAAAGGACAGCAACTGTAATACCAGCGCACTCACGTAGGAGAGGTCACTTCTTGTAAAAGACAAAGGGCCAGTGGTGTAGTGGAGAGTATGTAGGATAAACGCAGGTATAAGCCGTATACCCCCCTTTTTACTATCTTGCTCTGGCTAGCATTAGTTGTTGATCTTGTTGATGTGTATAACTGAGGGAGAGAGAGCCTATCTTGTCATGGTTGTTTGATCAACAGGACTGTAAAGTTCCCAGATGTAATGTAAGAGGACTCCTGTGGTGTTTACATAGTTACAGAAATACAATCAGGTGTATTTTGTGGCTTCTGGCGAATGCGTTCTCATGATCTAAAGTCGTGCTGTTGCTACTGCCTGTAAACACACAGTCCAGTTCAAAGTGAACGATGACAGGCCCTACTTCCTGTAAACACACAGTCCAGTTCAAAGTGAATGATGACAGGCCCTACTGCCTGTAAACACACAGTCCAGTTCAAAGTGAATGATGACATGCCCAACTGCCTGTAAACACACAGTCCAGTTCATAGTGAATGATGGCAGGCCCAACTGCCTGTAAACACACAGTCCAGTTCAAAGTGAATGATGACATGCCCAACTGCCTGTAAACACACAGTCCAGTTCAAAGTGAACGATGACAGGCCCTACTGCCTGTAAACACACAGTCCAGTTCAAAGTGAACGATGACAGGCCCTACTTCCTGTAAACACACAGTCCAGTTCAAAGTGAATGATGACAGGCCCTACTGCCTGTAAACACACAGTCCAGTTCAAAGTGAATGATGACATGCCCAACTGCCTGTAAACACACAGTCCAGTTCATAGTGAATGATGGCAGGCCCAACTGCCTGTAAACACACAGTCCAGTTCAAAGTGAATGATGACATGCCCAACTGCCTGTAAACACACAGTCCAGTTCAAAGTGAATGATGACATGCCCAACTGCCTGTAAACACACAGTCCAGTTCATAGTGAATGATGACATGCCCAACTGCCTGTAAACACACAGTCCAGTTCATAGTGAATGATGGCAGGCCCTACTGCCTGTAAACACACAGTCCAGTTCAAAGTGAACGATGGCAGGCCCAACTGCCTGTAAACACACAGTCCAGTTCAAAGTGAACGATGGCAGGCCCAACTGCCTGTAAACACACAGTCCAGTTCAAAGTGAACGATGGCAGGCCCAACTGCCTGTAAACACACAGTCCAGTTCATAGTGAATGATGACAGGCCCTACTGCCTGTAAACACATAGTCCAGTTCAAAGTGAACGATGACAGGCCCTACTGCCTGTAAACACACCCGTCCAGTTCAAAGTGTACGATGGCAGGCCCAACTGCCTGTAAACACACAGTCCAGTTCAAAGTGAACGATGGCAGGCCCTACTGCCTGTAAACACACAGTCCAGTTCAAAGTGAATGATGACAGGCCCTACTGCCTGTAAACACACAGTCCAGTTCAAAGTGAATGATGACAGGCCCAACTGCCTGTAAACACACAGTCCAGTTCAAAGTGAATGATGGCAGGCCCTACTGCCTGTAAACACACAGTCCAGTTCAAAGTGAACGATGGCAGGCCCAACTGCCTGTAAACACACAGTCCAGTTCAAAGTGAATGATGACAGGCCCAACTGCCTGTAAACACACAGTCCAGTTCAAAGTGAATGATGGCAGGCCCTACTGCCTGTAAACACACAGTCCAGTTCAAAGTGAACGATGGCAGGCCCAACTGCCTGTAAACACACAGTCCAGTTCAAAGTGAACGATGGCAGGCCCAACTGCCTGTAAACACACAGTCCAGTTCATAGTGAATGATGACAGGCCCTACTGCCTGTAAACACACAGTCCAGTTCAAAGTGAACGATGGCAGGCCCAACTGCCTGTAAACACACAGTCCAGTTCAAAGTGAATGATGACAGGCCCTACTGCCTGTAAACACACAGTCCAGTTCAAAGTGAATGATGACAGGCCCTACTGCCTGTAAACACACAGTCCAGTTCAAAGTGAATGATGGCAGGCCCTACTGCCTGTAAACACACAGTCCAGTTCAAAGTGAACGATGGCAGGCCCAACTGCCTGTAAACACACAGTCCAGTTCAAAGTGAACGATGGCAGGCCCAACTGCCTGTAAACACACAGTCCAGTTCAAAGTGAATGATGACAGGCCCTACTGCCTGTAAACACACAGTCCAGTTCAAAGTGAACGATGGCAGGCCCAACTGCCTGTAAACACACAGTCCAGTTCAAAGTGAATGATGGCAGGCCTGTGTTGCAAATGGCTTGTTTGTATAAAGGCACGCACCGGTCTACGTAGACTCCGGTCCTGTCATATCTAAGTGGTCGCTTGTCAGATTTTTTTTTGAATGTGTCATATTCTTCCTGGGGGTGTAAATGAACAGATTTTAATAAGATTTCATGGTACTAAAATGCTGGCAGTTCCACTTTAAATGCATCAATGTTTCACAAGAGATGGCTAACAACAGCAAGCAGACCACGGCCTGTCATTTCAATCAAGAGATGGCTAACAACAGCAAGCAGACCACGGCCTGTCATTTCAATCAAGAGATGGCTAACAACAGCAAGCAGACCACGGCCTGTCATTTCAATCAAGAGATGGCTAACAACAGCAAGCAGACCACGGCCTGTCATTTCAATCGAGAGATGGCTAACAACAGCAAGCAGACCACGGCCTGTCATTTCAATCAAGAGATGGCTAACAACAGCAAGCAGACCACGGCCTGTCATTTCAATCGAGAGATGGCTAACAACAGCAAGCAGACCACGGCCTGTCATTTCAATCAAGAGATGGCTAACAACAGCAAGCAGACCACGGCCTGTCATTTCAATCAAGAGATGGCTAACAACAGCAAGCAGACCACGGCCTGTCATTTCAATCAAGAGATGGCTAACAACAGCAAGCAGACCACGGCCTGTCATTTCAATCAAGAGATACATTTGCATATTTCTGTTAGGGAACGCCTACTCTGTGAAGTGCGCGTGTGCTATAACTCAATTCGCCTTTGCACTCCTAAACAACGCCATTTTTAAAAAACCTTGCCAAAGGGTAAAGTCTACAGAACTTAGTCCACTCTGTTCATAACAGATTCTAGTTTTGGGAAGAGAAAACTGAATTGAGATCAAATGTTTCATCGATGACAAAATGTGCAGAATGTCGGCCAAAACCCATCTGGTTCCATCTTCTCCCACTGGGCTTCCTCTGACTACCATATTTGGTAGTGAGTGAAAATACCAAGCGGACGCTTCACATTTATACATCCGGTGAAATATCTGTCTCATCTGTGGTTCCACTCACCAGATGATGATAACTTGAAACTTAAATTCTTGTTGAAAGTTATTCTTAAAAAGGGAGAAGCTAACAAATTAGCAACAACATCCTCTTTGATAACACCTGCTGCAGCTGCTGCAAACTAGCAAAACAAAAGTTAGCTAGCTAGACCGTGGGAAAACTACTGCTCGCTATTGCGCAATGACCTGTTGGCCTTCAAGAAGGCAGACGTTTCCATAGCTTTTGTAAAAACAGTCCCACCCATTAAGTCAAAATGTGATTGGTTGCTTCCACTGTCACTCCAAAATGTTGCCCTAATACAGTTGAATGGCAGATGCCTTTTTCTACTGTAGCTTCTGATGGCCTAGCCAATGGATGACTTAGCTAGCTAGATCTATCTCCCCAGAGACCAGTCTTCTGTGTTAACCCTTTCCTTTCCAACACAAACTGAAGAGATTAAATTAGAACATAATTGAAAATAATAATATGATTATAATTATATGATTATAATTATTATTTTATAAATCCTTAGTCCTTCTCTGAAGGCGTAGAAGGCCCATTGTTCCCCACTGTGTTTGGGTTAGTAATAATTTGGAGAGTTATTATATTTTCCCTCAGCATTCATTTTTTTTCACTATTCTGAATGTCTGAAGAATCCATATGTTGTTCTGAAATATGAACAAAGAAATAATGGACATTTTTAACTCTTATTAAGGTGGTGATTTGACAAAATTATAAATCATTGTTTTGAATTGGACTCGCATTTTTCTGGTCTTGGTCTTGACTCGGTCTCGGACACCTTTTCCCCCTACCGGTCTCGGTCTTGTCTCGGTCTCGCTCCCTTCTCCCCTCCCGGTCTCAGTCTTGACTTGGCCTCCCTTCCGGTCTCGGTCTTGTCTCGGTTTCGCTCCCTTCTCCCCTCCCGGTCTCAGTCTTGACTTGGTTTGGCCTCCCTTCCGGTCTTGGATTGGTCTCACTTTAGGTGGTCTGGAACACAACACTGCCTTACCGGGTTAACACTTGATTAACACCTAATCATCTAGGCTTCTAGAAGTAATACAGTAATTCTGACGAGTGAACATTCCAAACACGGTGACGGGATCTATTTGTCCATTTCCAAATTCGACATGTGCGGTCGTAATTCTGGAGGTTGCGTTGAGCTAGCATCCCCATACACTTCCGTGTATCGTTTTTAGTTAGAAAACCTTGTTATATATTTTTCTAGTTTCTCATTGGGAGGAGACTTTCCCTCTCTATGGTTTGGATTCACACAATGTTCAAATGTATCCCTACTGTAAGGGAAGGAATGTTGGTAGAGAACATCGTTTGAAAGTTTAACTGAGACTTCCACAGGGAGACATACAGCATTAATATTTGATCTTGGATAAAAATGGTCTTTTAATCTCTGTATAAGGAGCGTGTGCCTATAGGCTGGAGAGGCTGTTTGACCTGTCCCTCTTCCTCCATACAGTATTCCTGGGCTCTACTGCTTAACAAGTCAGCTATAGTATCTATCGTATCTCTAACATCTACTCCAAGAGCTAAGCCCTTTTTTCACTTTGTGCTTCGGGTGGGACACACGACACAAGGTTTTGTTTTCCTCCTCTCTTCTTCATCCCCCTGTTCTTTCCCTTTCGCCGTGTCTGTGTTTTCGCTGGCCTCAGCTGTGAGGGAGGAGGGGGGGGGGGGTGAATTGGTAAAGGCACTTAGCAGCGATTTACTGCGGACACATTAAACACATTAAGTGCATCCTGCGACTATGCCCTCAGCTCTCTCCCGAGCCACACTGGAGACAGATTTAGATTGAACTGCCTTTAATGCACCACTTATTCTCCCAACACATCAGCCTTGTTCTGCTGGAAATACTGGATCTCTGTTGACGGGTATAAAGAATGAAAAAAAGTCTAAATACATGCCAATTGTACCATAGACATCTCACTGGGCCTGTATTCTAAAATAGACAAAACCAGACCCCGCTCGTTTGGATAGCACGGCACACTACGTAATGTGATGGCATGCTTGTTTGCTTTGTGAAATAGCAAACATTTAGCTGTAGAGAATGGACTTTTACCCAAACCCTCAAACCCCCCTCTAGCAATGGACCGATAAACTGCGCAGCCAGTTGGATGCCAAAACATGATCGAGACGATCCACTAAAAAGTCCACCAAACGTCTTGAGAGTAGTGTTTCTGTGTGTGTGTGTGCGTGCGTGCGTGCGTGTGTGTATGTGTGTTGGGCGCTGAGTTTGGAGAGGAGGAGGTGTCCGGGCTGCCTGCCTGGAACAGATAAAACCTCAGCCTGAGACTGATGGCACTGAAATAAATGACAATTAGCTTCATGACAATGTTAATTACAGGCTGTCTATTAGGCCTGGAGTAATTGGACCATTCATCTGTCTCCAAAACAGGACCCTACGTAAGGAGGAAGGGAGGGGTGTTGATGGGTAGATGGGAGGAGTGGGTACGTCTTTCTAAGCTAATGAGACTCAAGGAGCCAGCGTGCCACCACCATATGTCCCGATGAGAACCTTCTGAAGGGGTGACCGGAGGACATGGAGGGACATGGAGGGACAGAGAAAATGGCTCCTTGCCTCATGTCCCGTATTAGACACCTCTCACACACAGGGCCAAATATAGTTCACCTATTCCGTTAAGAAGGAGAGGAGAAAGACTAGGGTCAGCTCTTTATACTAGCCCCGTCTCTGTCACGGTCTAGGGGTTTATACTAGCCCCGTCTCTGTCACGGTCTAGGGGTTTATACTAGCCCCGTCTCTGTCACGGTCTAGGGGTTTATACTAGCCCCGTCTCTGTCACGGTCTAGGGGTTTATACTAGCCCCGTCTCTGTCATGGTCTAGGGGTTTATACTAGCCCCGTCTCTGTCATGGTCTAGGGGTTTATACTAGCCCCGTCTCTGTCATGGTCTAGGGGTTTATACTAGCCCCGTCTCTGTCATGGTCTAGGGGTTTATACTAGCCCCGTCTCTGTCATGGTCTAGGGGTTTATACTAGCCCCGTCTCTGTCATGGTCTAGGGGTTTATACTAGCCCTGTCTCTGTCATGGTCTAGGGGTTTATACTAGCCCTGTCTCTGTCATGGTCTAGGGGTTTATACTAGCCCCGTCTCTGTCATGGTCTAGGGGTTTATACTAGTCCCGTCTCTGTCATGGTCTAGGGGTTTATACTAGCCCCGTCTCTGTCATGGTCTAGGGGTTTATACTAGCCCCGTCTCTGTCATGGTCTAGGGGTTTATACTAGCCCCGTCTCTGTCATGGTCTAGGGGTTTATACTAGCCCCGTCTCTGTCATGGTCTAGGGGTTTATACTAGTCCTGTCTCTGTCATGGTCTAGGGGTTTATACTAGCCCTGTCTCTGTCATGGTCTAGGGGTTTATACTAGCCCCGTCTCTGTCATGGTCTAGGGGTTTATACTAGCCCCGTCTCTGTCATGGTCTAGGGGTTTATACTAGCCCCGTCTCTGTCATGGTCTAGGGGTTTATACTAGTCCCGTCTCTGTCATGGTCTAGGGGTTTATACTAGCCCCGTCTCTGTCATGGTCTAGGGAGTTGATTTTAGCATGGCTCTAGACAGCGGCCTAGTTGCTGGTTTTTGGTCAAGCAGTATCTGGAGTTTAGACATCAGACTGTTTGCCAATAGACTAACTGAAAGGCTAAATTAGCTATTTGTAATGCGCTTTAATGGCTATGTCAATTAGTGGGCCACTGGCCTAATTTTCCCTCTGTTGATTAGAGGTAAGTACCAGTCTATTAAATCAACAGACATAGTGGGGTGGGCCACAGGGTTTGTTCTAATGGGACCAATTCAATATGCCTCTTTAAAAAAAATACAAAGATCAATGTGTACAGGCGGTTAATTGGAGAGTACAATTAAAGGAAACAAAGTTAATTTAACCCTTGTTAGTCTATTTAATTAGGCAAGTCAGTTAAGAACAAATTCTTATTTACAATGACAGGCTGGATTTGAACCAGGGACTGTAGTGATGGCTCTTGTGTCACTACAGTGCCGTAGACAGCTGCGCCACTCGGGAGTCTAACAACTTACCCCTTGATAGTTTTTCATTACCAATAAATAATGGGGTCTTACAACTGACACCTATGTCAGCTAATGAATCAGACAATAATAAAAAAAAAAAGTTTAAGGATCAAATGAGAATTAGAATTCCAGTCAAGTTGGGTCAAATTAGAATTCCAGTACTTATCTGCGATCACAGAAATACAATAACATGATGTTGCGTGATACTTGTGTCTGAAATACCTAAATACATTTACAAAATGTAAATGCAAATTGTACATTGTAATGTAAATAATATAGCTAATTAGAATGGGAATTGAGAATGCCAAATGCTTTTGGTCTACGTTAAACACACGTCAAATCCTTCCCAAAACGACACCTTTATGTTGAGACCTTTTATGTTGGTTCATATACGGCAAGAACTAAGGCCAAAAACAGCTATTATCTTACGTTCAGTTAATGTCATTGTAATGAATGTTGAAGACGTATCTAATTCACTGTATCCTATGTAACGCATTTCAATGGAGTTGAGCTGTTTAAATTGTCAGGAGAATGTTAAACACTGCAATTTGTTACAAAACGACAAAAAAGCAAACGAGGGACAACTTTGATTACAGGCGGCATCAACCCGGGATGGGCCTCTCCAACGTTAATTGCACACCTCTGGGAAAGCAGTGATTCATCATAGGAGGATTATTAAAACACAACACGCCACTTCACTATCTAATGCATTATAAATGTAGACAAGCCTCCACGTCCCTCTCGTCTGTTTCTCACACCTGCTCTGAGGGGAACAAGAGGATGGGAGGGAGGGTAGAGGGTTGAAGACGGGGAACAAGAGGATGGGAGGGAGGGTAGAGGGTTGAAGACGGGGAACAAGAGGATGGGAGGGAGGGTAGAGGGTTGAAGACGGGGAACAAGAGGATGGGAGGGAGGGTAGAGGGTTGAAGACGGGGAACAAGAGGATGGGAGGGAGGGTAGAGGGTTGAAGACGGGGAACAAGAGGATGGGAGGGAGGGTAGAGGGTTGAAGACGGGGAACAAGACATTATGTACATAGGTAACCAAATGGGGCATCCGAAGATATACAGGAGGATCGTCCTTTCAATTTCCAAAGGACCACTGGGCCTGTCAGGCAGATGTCTACTGCCGCTGTCCACTGGGCCTATTAGATAGATCTCTACTGCCGCTGTCCACTGGGCCTATGAGACAGATCTCTACTGCCGCTGTCCACTGGGCCTATGAGACAGATCTCTACTGCCGCTGTCCACTGGGCCTATGAGACAGATCTCTACTGCCGCTGTCCACTGGGCCTGTCAGGCAGAACTCTACTGCCGCTGTCCACTGGGCCTATGAGATAGATCTCTACTGCCGCTGTCCACTGGGCCTATGAGACAGATCTCTACTGCCGCTGTCCACTGGGCCTGTCAGGCAGATCTCTACTGCCGCTGTCCACTGGGCCTATGAGACAGATCTCTACTGCCGCTGTCCACTCGGCCTATGAGACAGATCTCTACTGCCGCTGTCCACTGGGCCTATGAGACAGATCTCTACTGCCGCTGTCCACTGGGCCTATGAGACAGATCTCTACTGCCGCTGTCCACTGGGCCTATGAAATAGATCTCTACTGCCGCTGTCCACTGGGCCTATGAGACAGATCTCTACTCCCGCTGTCCACTGGGCCTATGAGACAGATCTCTACTGCCGCTGTCCACTGGGCCTATGAGACAGATCTCTACTGCCGCTGTCCACTGGGCCTATGAGACAGATCTCTATGTCGCTGTCCACTGGGCCTATGAGACAGATCTCTACTGCCGCTGTCCACTGGGCCTATGAGACAGATCTCTACTGCCGCTGTCCACTCGGCCTATGAGACAGATCTCTACTGCCGCTGTCCACTGGGCCTGTCACGCATTTCTCTACTGCCGCTGTCCACTGGGCCTATGAGACAGACCTCTACTGCCGCTGTCCACTGGGCCTATGAGACAGATCTCTACTGCCGCTGTCCACTGGGCTTGTCAGGCAGATCTCTACTGCTGCTGTCCACTGGGCCTATGAGATAGATCTCTACTGCCGCTGTCCACTGGGCCTATGAGACAGATCTCTACTGCCGCTGTCCACTGGGCCTATGAGACAGATCTCTACTGCCGCTGTCCACTGGGCCTATGAGACAGATCTCTACTGCCGCTGTCCACTGGGCCTGTCAGGCAGATCTCTACTGCTGCTGTCCACTGGGCCTATGAGACAGATCTCTACTGCCGCTGTCCACTGGGCCTATGAGACAGATCTCTACTGCCGCTGTCCACTGGGCCTGTCAGGCAGATCTCTACTGCCGCTGTCCACTGGGCCTATGAGACAGAGCTCTACTGCCGCTGTCCACTGGGCCTATGAGACAGATCTCTACTGCCGCTGTCCACTGGGCCTATGAGACAGATCTCTATGTCGCTGTCCACTGGGCCTATGAGACAGATCTCTACTGCTGCTGTCCACTGGGCCTATGAGACAGATCTCTACTGCCGCTGTCCACTGGGCCTATGAGACAGATCTCTACTGCCGCTGTCCACTGGGCCTATGAGACAGATCTCTACTGCCGCTGTCCACTGGGCCTGTCAGGCAGATCTCTACTGCCGCTGTCCACTGGGCCTATGAGACAGTTCTCTACTGCCGCTGTCCACTGGGCCTGTCAGGCAGATCTCTACTGATGCTGTCCACTGGGCCTATGAGATAGATCTCTACTGCCGCTGTCCACTGGGCCTATGAGACAGATCTCTACTGCCGCTGTCCACTGGGCCTATGAGACAGATCTCTACTGCCGCTGTCCACTGGGCCTATGAGACAGATCTCTACTGCCGCTGTCCACTGGGCCTATGAGACAGATCTCTACTGCCGCTGTCCACTGGGCCTATTAGATAGATCTCTATTCCCGCTGTCCACTGGGCCTATGAGGCAGACCTCTACTGCCGCTGTCCACTGGGCCTGTCAGGCAGATCTCTACTGCCGCTGTCCACTGGGCCTATGAGACAGAGCTCTACTGCCGCTGTCCACTGGGCCTATGAGACAGATCTCTACTGCCGCTGTCCACTGGGCCTATGAGACAGATCTCTATGTCGCTGTCCACTGGGCCTATGAGACAGATCTCTACTGTCGCTGTCCACTGGGCCTATGAGACAGATCTCTACTGCCGCTGTCCACTGGGCCTATGAGACAGATCTCTACTGCCGCTGTCCACTGGGCCTATGAGACAGATCTCTACTGCCGCTGTCCACTGGGCCTATGAGACAGATCTCTACTGCCGCTGTCCACTGGGCCTATGAGACAGATCTCTACTGCCGCTGTCCACTGGGCCTATGAGATAGATCTCTACTGCCGCTGTCCACTGGGCCTATGAGACAGACCTCTACTGCCGCTGTCCACTGGGCCTATGAGACAGATCTCTACTGCCGCTGTCCACTGGGCCTGTCAGGCAGATCTCTACTGCTGCTGTCCACTGGGCCTATGAGACAGAGCTCTATGTCGCTGTCCACTGGGCCTATGAGACAGATCTCTACTGCCGCTGTCCACTGGGCCTATGAGACAGATCTCTACTGCCGCTGTCCACTGGGCCTATGAGATAGATCTCTACTGTCGCTGTCCACTGGGCCTATGAGACAGATCTCTACTGCCGCTGTCCACTGGGCCTATGAGACAGATCTCTACTGCCGCTGTCCACTGGCCCTATGAGACAGATCTCTACTGTCGCTGTCCACTGGGCCTATGAGACAGATCTCTACTGTCGCTGTCCACTGGGCCTATGAGACAGATCTCTACTGTCGCTGTCCACTGGGCCTATGAGACAGATCTCTACTGCTGCTGTCCACTGGGCCTATGAGACAGATCTCTACTGCCGCTGTCCACTGGGCCTATGAGACAGATCTCTTCTGCCGCTGTCCACTGGGCCTATGAGACAGATCTCTTCTGCCGCTGTCCACTGGGCCTATGAGACAGATCTCTACTGCTGTTGCCCACTGGGCCTGTCAAGCAGAAATTCTGAAATTCCACTGGGTTTTTCCTTTTCCACATCTGTCAATTCTACTTAAGTAACTAGCCTAATATCTTCAAAAACAGCCTCCTACTCCCCTCTCTCTCCCTTCCCACTCTCCCTCTCTCTCCCTTCCCACTCTCCCTCTCTCTCCCTTCCCATTCTCCCTCTCTCTCCCTTCCCATTCTCCCTCTCTCTCCCTTCCCACTCTCCCTCTCTCTCCCTTCCCACTCTCCCTCTCTCCATTCCCACTCTCCCTCTCTCCCTTCCCACTCTCCCTCTCTCTCCATTCCCACTCTCCCTCTCTCCCTTCCCACTCTCCCTCTCTCTCCATTCCCACTCTCCCTCTATCTGCCTTCCCACTCTCCCTCTCTCCCTCCCCACTGTCCCTCTCTCTCCCTTCCCACTCTCCCTCTCTCCCTTCCCACTCTCCCTCTCTCTCCCTTCCCACTCTCCCTCTCTCTCCTTTCCCACTCTTCCTACCCACTCCCCCCCTCTCCACCGTACCCACTCCCCCTCTCTCCACCCTACCCACTCCCCATCTCGCCACCCTTTCCACTCCCCTCCTCTCCACCGTACCCACTTCCCCTCTCTCCACCCTTTCCACTCCCCCCCTCTCCACCGTACCCACTTCCCCTCTCTCCACTCTTTCCACTACACCCTATCTCTGATATTCAGCTTCTCTTCTTTCTGTCTCCCCATCTCTTAGTCCTTCTCTTCTTTCTGTCTCCCCATCTCTTAGTCCTTCTCTTCTTTCTGTCTCCCCATCTCTTAGTCAGTGGCATTTTGTTAGTGTAATTGCTTGTGCTGAGCAATTAGTACTTTTTGAGGTTGGTTCATTTTAGGTAAAAAAATTTAAAAAATTATACCAGTTTTCAAATTAAATGCTTTTTGAAATAATTACATAAAAAATATTCTCGCCACCCTTTCCACTCCCCCCCTCTCCACCGTACCCACTTCCCCTCTCTCCACCCTTTCCACTCCCCCCCTCTCCACCGTACCCACTTCCCCTCTCTCCACTCTTTCCACTACACCCTATCTCTGATATTCAGCTTCTCTTCTTTCTGTCTCCCCATCTCTTAGTCCTTCTCTTCTTTCTGTCTCCCCATCTCTTAGTCCTTCTCTTCTTTCTGTCTCCCCATCTCTTAGTCAGTGGCATTTTGTTAGCGTAATTGCTTGTGCTGAGCAATTAGTACTTTTTGAGGTTGGTTCATTTTAGGTAAAAATTTATAAAAAATTATACCAGTTTTCAAATTAAATGCTTTTTGAAATAATTACATAAAAAATATTTTATGAAAATTAATTCCAATTCCAAAGCCAAAATTTGTGAACATTCAATTGCCAAAACATTGTGTATATGTGTCTTTCTATAAACTAGGATACCAGTGGGTCATTCCATAAACTAGGGTTCCAGTGGGTATTTCCATAAACGAGGGTACCAGTGGGCAATTCTTGCAGTGGACAACAGTTTGCAGCTGTTACAAAGACATTTTTGGTAACTTAAGATAGAAAGGTTGAAAATAATTCACGAGTTGAATCAAAACCTGCATTGCATTCGGAAAGTATTCAGACCCCTTGACTTTTTACACATTTTGTTACGTTACAACCTTATTCTAAAATTGAATAAATTCAACAATCTAAACACAATAGCCCACAATGACAAAGCGAAAACAGGTTTTTAGACAATTTTGCAAATGTATTAAAAATGAAAAACTGAAATGTCTTATTTACATAAGTATTCAGATCCTTTGCTATGAGACTCGAAATTGAGCTCAGGTGCATCCTGTTTCCATTGATCACACTTGAGATGTTTCTACAACTTGATTCGGGGTCCACCTGTCGTAAACTCAATTGATTGGAAAGGTAGACACCTGTCTATATAAGGTCCCACAGTTGACAGTGCATGTCAGAGCAAAAATCAAGCCATGAGGTCGAAGGAATTATCCATAGAGCTCTGACATAGGATTGTGTCGAGGCACAGATCTGGGGAAGGGTAACAAAAATGTCTGCAGCATTGAAGGTCCCCAAGAACACAGTGGCCTCCATCATTCTTAAATGGAAGAAGTTTGGAACCACCAAGACTATTACCAGAGCTGGCCGCCCGGCCATACTGACCAATCAGGGGAGAAGGGCCTTGGTCAGGGAAGTGACCAAGAACACGATGGTCACTAACAGAGATCCAGAGTTCCTCTGTGGAGATGGGAGAACCTTCCAGAAGGACAACCATCTCTGCAGCACTACACCAATCAGACCTTTATGGTAAAGTGGCCAGACGGAAGCCACACCTCAGTAAAAGGCACATGACAGCACGCTTGGAGTTTACCAAAAGGCCCCTAAAGACTCTCAGACCATGAGAAACAAGACTCTCTGGTCTGATGAAACCAAGATTGAACTCTTTGGCCTTAATGCCAAGCGTCACGTCTGGAGGAAACCTGGCAGGAGGAAACCATCCCTATGAAACCATCCCTATGGCACCATCCCTATGGGGAAGCATGGTGGTGGCAGCATCATGCTGTGAGGATGTTTTTCAGCGGCAGGGACTGGGAGACTAGTCAGGATCGAGGGGAAGATGAACAGAACAAAGTACAGAGAAATCCTTGATGAAAACCTGCTCCACCTTCCAACAGGATTACGACCCTAAACACACAGTCACGTCAACACAGGAGTGGCTTCGCGACAAGTCTCTGAATGTCCTTGAGTGGCCCAGCCAGAGGCAGGACTTGAACCCAATCTAACATCTCTGGAGAGAGACCAGAAAATAGCTGTGCAGCAATGCTCCCCATCCAACCTGACAAATCTTAAGAAATGCAGAGAAGAATTGGAGAAACTCCCCAAATACAGGTGTGCCAAGCTTGTAGCGTCATACCCAAGAAGACTCGAGCCTTTAATCGCTGCCAAAGTAAATACATTTTATTTGTAAAAAGGGCGCCGAATACAACAGCTGTAGATATTACAGTGAAATACTTACTTACAAGCCCTTAACCAACAATGCAGTTTTAATTAAATACAAAAAAAAGTGTTTGATTACTTATGTAAATGTAATATTTATTTATTTTTAATACATTTGCAAACAATTCTAAAAACCTGCTCTTGCTTTGTCATTATGGGGTATTGTGAGTAAATTGCTGAGATTTTTTCAAATCTATTTTAAAATAAGGCTGTAACGTAACAAAATGTGGAAAAAGTCAAGGGGTCTGAATACTTTCCAAATGCTCTGTACGTTGAAACCTTTTTTTATGCTTGGAGTCTTCATAGATTGGCAAAAGTCGTGTGACATAAAACACTACCATTCTTTCCTTGCATTTATGATACTGCTGTTTTGTCGTTATATCATATACTAAGCATTTAACAATTGAATTACACCCTGACTTTGATCACGTCAGATTCCTGGACATTGCTGTCGGACTCTGTTTTGTATGGAGATCTCTAAAGTGTACTGTAACATTTTCTCTCTCCCTATGTTACGGTGTGAAAACAATTTTCATGGGCACACATATCCAAAATAATGTGTGTGATGGCAAAATCCAATGCTTCAAACAGAAAGAGTAACTTTCATATGATTAATAAAACCAAAATCGATAATGTTATTAACAGGGTTCTTCAATAACTATGCGTAATCGTTGTTTGATGGAAATGTGATGTCTAGTTGTTTAGTTACAGTATGTGTGGAAATTATCGCACAACATCAGCAGGAACGACTTTTCTGAATGACAGTCAAGTGATAAAGAGCTCGTGTGACACTGCATGAGATTTAACAACAGCCAGAGTGCAGGAATTAATGTTGATCTCGAAGATTGACAGAACATTTTGGTGTCTATTTTGTTACGGTGGTCAAGATAATTAGCCTTGTTCATGGACAACCTTAAATCAAGATTCCTGAGGTACGGTCCATGTATGTTTTGATTGCTTGTTTTCCAAGTTAAAATGGACCAATCGGTAACGTGAAGAAAAAAATGCTTGTTTTCTCGCCTTTGCATATAAAACAACAACAACAAAAAAACTTGATATTTCGATGATCAAAATGTGGGTGGGGTTAAATGTGGAATGCCTAGTGAAGTGCACAGGCAACACTTCCTGTCCTTTCAAAGTAGGAGGTTCCCCTTCTAACTCCATTCTATCAATCTATTATCCATTCATTCATTGTAGGAGGTTCCCCTTCTAACTCCATTCTATCAATCTATGAATTAATTGATTAATAGCTGCCCATACCATACCACAGTGCCAAGATAAGATTTCTCAATTTCTGCATAAGATTTAGTGTGTATTGACTTATTAATAATCTGCTGTTACTGTAAATGGTTTACCTGACTGATATAGCCTAGCTACTTAGCTAACCATTGGTAATCTTATTAAATGATGCCATACAGCCAAAACAACAGTATCTATGGCTAGACTAGAGATATTGTCTTGCTATAGTTAGTCAGTGGTTGCACATCTAACTAGCTGGAATGAAGCCAGGTTGTGAATAGTAGACATGTAAATATATCATTTCACTGTTTACAGTAGCTCTCCAGCTACCCAGACCTGTCTGATCAGCCTGATAGAGTGCCGTGGGTGTTTTTTTCACCCTTATTTAACCAGGTAGGCCAGTTGAGAACAAGTTCTCATTTACAACTGCGACCTGGCCAAGATAAAGCAAAGCAGTGACACACAAACAACAACACAGAGTTACACATAAACAAACGTACAGTCAATAACACAATTGAAAAATCTATGTACAGTGTGTGCAAATGTAGAAGATCAGGGAGGTAAGGCAATAAATAGGACAAAGATCCAAAATAATTACAATTTAGCATTAACACTGGAGTGATAGATGTGCAGATGATGATGTGCAAGTTGAGATACTGGGGTGCAAAAGAGCAAAAAGATAAGTAACAATATGGGGATGAGGTAGTTGGGTGTGCTATTTACAGATTGGCTGTGTACAGGTACAGTGATCGGTAAGCTGCTCTGACAGCTGATGCTTAAAGTTAGACAGGGAGATATAAGTCTCCAGCTTCAGTGATTTTTTCAATTTGTTCCAGTCATTGGCAGCAGAGAACTTTGGGGGTGACCAGTGAAATATACCTGCTGGAGCGCGTGCTACGGGTAGGTGTTGTTATGGTGACCAGTGAGCTGAGATAAGGCGGGGCTTTACCTAGCAAAGACTTATAGATGACCGGGATCCAGTGGGTTTGGTGACAAATATGTAGCGAGGGCCAGCCAACGAGAGCATACAGGTCGCAGTGGAGGGTAGTATATGGGGCTTTGGTGACAAAACGGATGGCACTGTGATAGACTACATCCAGTTTGCTGAGTAGAGTGTTGGAGGCTATTTTGTAAATGACATCACTAAAGTCAAGGATCGGTAGGATAGTCAGTTTTACGAGGGTATGTTTGGCAGCATGAGTGAAGGAGGCTTTGTTGCCAAAAATAGAAGCCGATTCTAGATTTAATTTTGGATTTGAGATGCTTAATGTGAGTCTGGAAGGAGAGTGTACAGTCTATCTGTCATGCCCTGACCTTAGAGATCCTTTATTCTCTATTTTGGGTTAGGTCGGTGTGTGACTAGGGTGGGCATTCTAGTTTTGTTATTTCTATGTTGGCCTGGTATGGTTCTGATGAAGGAATTTGTTTCCTATATGTTCATTAACCAATTTAATAATACAAAGCAAACACTCTGTCCGTTTCTAAGAATTTGTAAGATCCTTATTTACATAAAATAGACATAGACCCGTGTCCAAATTAATCAATAGTGTTTATTCTCGAGAGATCTATCCTTTAAAAACCATGTACCTCACATTATATATCACAAACAGCGTCATAGAGTCCCTCCCCCTCCGACGAGGACAAAGTTGATTAAAAGTTCATTCCAACACACTCACGCACATACCTTACACAACATATCTGGATTATCTCCTGAAATCTCTCCTCAGTTTATTACCACTTAGCTGACAGTTCCAGTCCCCCCCCCCCCCGATAGGGAAAACCTGGAGGGGGGCTCTCCCTGTCTTCTCTTATCTTCACAGAGTTATAGCTGGGTCGGTTCAAACATAGTTTAATGATCCACTTAGTTTTCTTTAGGCACACACACAGACATTCCTTTCTACCCCCCTACATGCTACCTAACAAATAATCCTAATGGTTAAGTTTCTGGGTAGAATTATTTTATCATTTATCTTAACCCTTGATAAAATATTCTAACAGGTTCCCAATCAGAGGCAGCTGTCTATCGTTGTCTCTGATTGGGGATCATATTTAGGCAGCCTTTTTCCCACCTGTTTGTTGTGGGATCTTGTTTATGTATTGTTGCTTGTGAGCACTGCATAGCTTCACGTTCGTTTCTTTCTTCTTTCTTGTTTTTTTTGCCGGTTCACGTTAAATAAAGATGATGAACCTAAACCACGCTGCATTTTGGTCCGATTCATACAACAACGATCGTGACACTATCCAGACACCTAGGTATTTGTAGTTGTCCACATATTCTAAGTCAGAACCGTCCAGAGTAGTGATGCTAGTCGGGCGGGCAGTGATGCTAGTCGGGCGGGCGGGTGCGGGCAGCAATCGGTTGAAGAGCATGCATTTATTTTTTACTAGCATTTAAAAGCAGTTGTGGACCACACCTATGCCAATCTCTGTGTGTATAGCAATGGAATTAAACATTCAACCAATGACCCAAGTGTTGTGCTGTAGGTTCACCACACACCCAAATGGTTGTGGGGTCCTGTCCTGAAACAACCCCTAGACCCTACCCCTAGACACTTGTGGAGATCTGAGAGAATTCGACAGGTGTAAGCAATACCGCCAAAATTCCACCAAGCCTACAGAGGGTGAGGTGCAGCTCTCAACATGTCACCAACCATCAATCCCTGTCAGTGTCTAGACTTTTTATTTTTATTTTATTTCACCTTTATTTAACTAGGCAAGTCTGACTAAACTATAATAATACTTATGGCCTGTCCAGAAACAACCCATAGCACCTACTTCCCTAGAGTCTGGACGGCTCCTCCCGCCCGTCCAGCATCACTACTCTGGACGGCTCTGACCTAGAATACGTGGACAACTACAAATACCTAGGTGTCTGGTTAGACTGTAAACTCTCCTTCCAGACTCCTTCCAGACAAATATCTCCAATCCAAAGTTAAATCTAGAATCGGCTTCCTATTTCGCAACAAAGCATCATTCACTCATGCTGCCAAACATACCCTCGTAAAACTGACCATCCTACCGATCCTCGACTTCGGCGATGTCATTTACAAAATAGCCTCCAATACCCTACTCAATAAATTGGATGCAGTCTATCACAGTGCCATCCGTTCTGTCACAAAAAGCCCCATATACTACCCACCACTGCGACCTGTACGCTCTCGTTGGCTGGCCCTCGCTTCATACTCGTCGCCAAACCCACTGGCTCCAGGTCATCTACAAGACCCTGCTAGGTAAAGTCCCCCCTTATCTCAGCTCGCTGGTCACCCTAGCAGCACCCACCTGTAGCAAGCGCTCCAGCAGGTATATCTCTCTGGTCACCCCCAAAACCAATTCCTCCTTTGGCCGCCTCTCCTTCAAGTTCTCTGCTGCCAATGACTGGAACGAACTACAAAAATCTCTGAAACTGGAAACACTTATCTCCCTCACTAGCTTTAAGCACCAGTTGTCAGAGCAGCTCACAGATTACTGCACCTGTACATAGCCCATCTATAAGCCCAAACAACTACCTCTTCCCCTACTGTATTTATTTATTTTGCTCCTTTGCACCCCATTATTTCTACTTCTACTTTGCTTCCACTGCAAATCTACCATTCATTCCAGTGTTTTACTTGCTATATTGTATTTACTTCGCCACCATGGCCTTTTTTTGCCTTTACCTCCCGTATCTCACCTCATTTGCTCACATTGTATGTAGTCTTATTTTTGTACTGTATTATTGCCTGTATGTTTGTTTTACTCCATGTGTAACTCCATGTGTAACTGTGTTGTTGTATGTGTCGAACTGCTTTGCTTTATCTTGGCCAGGTCGCAATTGTAAATGAGAACTTGTTCTCAACTTGCCTACCTGGTTAAATAAAGGTTAAATATACAATTGAAGTCGGAAGTTTACCTACACTTAGGTTGGAGTCATTAAAACTTGTTTTTCAACCACTCCACAAATTACTTGTTAACAAACTATTGTTTTGGAAAGTCGGTTAGGACATCTACTTTGTGCATGAAACAAGTCATTTTTCCAACAATTGTTTTCCTGACAGATTATTTCACTTATAATTCACTGTATCACAATTCCAGTGGGTCAGAAGTTTACATACACTAAGTTGACTCTGCCTTTAAACAGCTTGGAAAATTCCAGAAAATGATGTCATGGCTTTAGAAGCTTCTGATAGGCTAATTGACATCATTTGAGCTAATTGGAGGTGTACCTGCAGATGTATTTCAATGCCTACCTTCAAACTCAGTGCCTCTTTGCTTGACATCATTGGAAAATCAAAATAAATCAGCCAAGACCTCAGAAAAAAAATTGTAGACCTCCACAAGTCTGGTTCATCCTTGGGAGCAATTTCCAAATGCCTGAAGGTAAAACGTACAAACAATAGTACGCAAGTAAAAGCACCACATGACCACGCAGCCGTCATACCGCTCAGGAAGGAGACGCGTTCTGTCTCCTAGAGATGAACGTACTTTGGTGCGAAAAGTGCAAATTAATCCCAGAACAACAGCAAAGGACCTTGTGAAGATGCTGGAGGAAACAGGTACAAAAGTATCTATATCCACAGTAAAACGAGTCCTATATCGACATAAACTGAAAGGCAGCTCAGCAAGGAAGAAGCCACTGCTCCAAAACCGCTATAAAAAAGCCAGACTACGTTTTGCAACTGCACATGGGGACAAAGATCGTACTTTTTGGAGAAATGTCCTCTGGTCTGATGAAATAAAAATAGAACTGTTTGGCCATAATGACCATCATTATGTTTGGAGGCAAAAGGGGGAGGCTTGCAAGCCGAAGAACACCATCCCAACCGTGAAGCACGGGGGTGGCAGCATCATGTTGTGGGGGTGCTTTGCTGCAGGAGGGACTGGTGCACTTCACAAAATAGATGGCATCATGAGGTAGGAAATTATGCGGATGGATTGAAGCAACATCTCAAGACATCAGTCAGGAAGTTAAAGCTTGGTCGCAAATGGGTCTTCCAAATGGACAATGACCCCAAGCATACTTCCAAAGTTGTGGAAAAATGGCTTTAGGACAACAATGTCAAGGTATTGGAGTGGCCATCACAAAGCCCTGACGTAAATCCTATTGAACATTTGTGGGCAGAACTGAAAAAGTGTGTGCGAGCAAGGAGGCCTACAAACCTGACTCAGTTACACCAGCTCTGTCAAGAGGAATGGGCCAAAATTCACCCAACTTATTGTGTGAAGCTTGTTTAAGGCTACCCGAAACATTTGACCCAAGTTAAACAATTTAAAGGCAATGCTACCAAATACTAATTGAGTGTATGTAAACTTCTGACCCACTGGGAATGTGATGAAAGATAAAACAGCTGAAATAAATCATTCTACTATTATTCTGACATTTCACATTCTTAAAATAAAGTGGTGATCCTAACTGACCTAAAACAGGGAATTTTTACTAGGATTAAATGTCAGGAAGGGTGAAAAACTGAGTTTAAATGTATTTGGCTAACGTGTATGTAAACTTCCAACTTCAACTGTATATATATATATTTTTTTTAAGTCAGTCAGTCACTGTCCAGAAAATGTAATAGCTGTCAAATATTGCTTCCTCAATTGCATTTCCTTGCTTCGTTGCATCCTCCCTCCTCGTCTCCTTCTCAAAACCCATTGGATGAGAAGGTCAGAGGTCCCTCCCTTCTCACCTTCTTATCCAATGGGTTTTGAGAAGGAGGCGAGCATAGAGGACCTGGAAGGAAACACAATTGAGATTCTCCCCTTGTTTCCTCCTTTCCTCAGCTCCCTCTCAAAAGCACATTGGGGGAGAGTAGGGAAGGTTCCTCCCCACACACTGCTTGGAGAGTTTACTGATTATAATGATGTCATTATTGGTTATTATTATTGTCAATGATTTTGTTGACAGAACCCATTGTATTCTATTATTGTATTCTATTTTTCTATGAACTATTACAGAATATATAAATACTGTTGTTTGTCCTTGTCATTGTTCTGGAATGTTTAGCATGGCTATAAATGATAGAGAAGTTGACTAAAGCACAAACAGACCTGGCTACTAGGCATGACAAAGAAACCTGCGGTGTCCATGTTTCATGTGCCATTTTGAATGACATGTAGATGTTTTGTTGTTGCTATAGACTCTTGTTCCTTTAACTACACATGTGATGCTGCAAGAAAATCCTATTTAAATGTATATCTAACCATTTGGAAATGTTGACACCGATGTCACACATTGGTTCCTTTATTTCCAGAAAGACCCATATTACTTTGTTTTTATTTGATGACTTTGATATTTTGTTATTTCTTAAAGACAACATTATCTCTGTTCTCTTTAGTCATCCTATTTAGCTCGCCTGCCTAAGTATGCTGCAGAGCTGTCTGACAAAATCATTTGACTAGTTCTTCAAATGATTAGATGGTTGATAAACTGAACCAGGTTAGTTACAACTGGAGAGCGAGTGAAAACCTACAGGAGGGTAGCTCTCCAGGAACAGCGTTGTAGACCCCTGCTCTAGAGAAATGTAGCGTTGGGCTCACCAAAAAAACTAAACTAAATGGAATTCAACTAATGGAACCGATGTCGGTCGAATGGTTTTCTTAATAACCCACCAAAAAATGAAATGTAGTTTAAATGCTCAGCACTAGTACTTGCATACAGTCTCCCACAGTCTTGTATAGTTAGTCCAGTTTGTGGCATCAAGACTGCTATATTCACATATTTCACTCACTCTAAGATTCAGCCTTTATATACACTCCCTCTCTCTCCCGCTCCTTCCCATCCTCCCTCCCCTCTCTCTCCCGCTCCTTCCCATCCTCCCTCCCCTCTCTCTCCCGCTCCTTCCCATCCTCCCTCCCCTCTCTCTCCCGCTCCTTCCCATCCTCCCTCCCCTCTCTATCCCGCTCCTTCCCATCCTCCCTCCCCTCTCTCTCCCGCTCCTTCCCATCCTCCCTCCCCTCTCTGTCCATTTCTCCCCCTCTCCCTCCCTTCTCTGTCCAGCTTCAGTAATCAGCCTATGTTTGCCTCTCTTTTCCACACTTGGTGGTGGGTTAAGTCGGCTGGGTCGAGGCCGTCTCGCCTGGCCAACTCTATTTATACCCAGTAGTGATGGCTCTTACTGAGGTGTTGACTGATTGGAGTGGCCGCTCCGTATGGAAATGGGCCCCGGAGGGCCGTAGAGGGACTGATTTCACAATCTCCTGATGACCCAGTTACTGTTTTCTCCGCTTGACACATAACTTGATTAATTGGACCACGATAAGTAACAGCACCCCAACACTGTTAGTTGGACTACTAGGAGTGGGCAAAGCCAGTTTTTTTTGTTGAGGAATAGGAAGATGAGGAGAGAACTCGACATGTCACTGTTCAGTTGTGTGGTGCAGTGAAATGAACTAGTGATGTAGGCAATGCTGAGATTGAAAAAAGTCCTGCTATTGAGATTGAGACTGTCCTAATATGGACACCATGTAGGCTTACTAAACAAGTCGTGGTCGATTGAAGAGGAATACACTCAACCCCGATATAGTACTACAAAATATCTCCAGAATCTCCCAGAAGTGGGGGCCTCCCGAGTGGCGCAGTGGTCTGCGCCACAGTGTTAAGGTATCACTACAGCCTGAGGTTCGATCCCAGGCTGTGTCACAGCATCGTCCGGGTTAGGGGAGGGCTTGGCTGATGGGCTTTCCTTGGCTCATCGCACTCTATCGCCTCCTTGTGGTGGGCCAGGTACCTGCAGGCTGACTACAGTCATCGGTTGAATAGTGTTTCCTCCAATACGGCTGGCTTCCGGGTTAAGAAGCATGGTTTGGTGAGTCATGTTTTGGAAGATGCATGACTCAAACATTGCCTCTCCCGAGCCCGTTGGGGAGTTGCGGCTTGCTTCCGGGTTAAGAAGCATGGTTTGGTGGGTCATGTTTTGGAAGATGCATAACTCAAACATTGCCTCTCCCGAGCACGTTGGGGAGTTGCGGCTGGCTTCCGGGTTAAGAAGCATGGTTTGGTGAGTCATGTTTTGGAAGATGCATGACTCAAACATTGCCTCTCCCGAGCCCGTTGGGGAGTTGCGGCTGGCTTCCGGGTTAAGAAGCATGGTTTGGTGGGTCATGTTTTGGAAGATGCATGACTCAAACATTGCCTCTCCCGAGCCCGTTGGGGAGTTGCGGCTGGCTTCCGGGTTAAGAAGCATGGTTTGGTGGGTCATGTTTTGGAAGATGCATGACTCAAACATTGCCTCTCCCGAGCCCGTTGGGGAGTTGCGGCTGGCTTCCGGGTTAAGAAGCATGGTTTGGTGGGTCATGTTTTGGAAGATGCCCGTTGGGGAGTTGCAGCGGTGAGACAAGATCGCAATTGGGGAGAAAAATGAGGGGGACATTTAAAAAAAAAGATCTCCCATGACTTTTCAATTGGGTTGAAGCATATGGTTTCCATCATTTTCATGCTCATCAAACCATTCGGTGACCACTTGTACCCTGTGGATGGGGGCATTGTCATCCTATAGCCATGGTAGCCAAAAGAATGACCTGCCCAGCATTTTTATACATCACCCTAAGCATGATGGGAAGTTAACTGCTTAATTAACTCAGGAACCATACTTGTGGTGGAAGCACCTGCTTTCAATCTACTTTGTATCCCTCATTTACTCACGTGTTTCAAATTATTTTGGCAGTTACCGGAATATTACACTTATAAATAAAAAGCAATTAAAAGCTTTAACTTCTAACAGTCTGAGTGGATGGGAGGACCAGGCAGTGTGTGGCCCCGTGTGGCTCAGTTGGTAGAGCATACTGCTTGTATCACCAGGGTTTCGGGTTTGATTCCCGCTGGGGGACCAGTATGAAAAGAGCGTCTGCTAAATGACTCAAATGTAAATGTGTCCTGGGAAAAGGGTGCTTCTGTATACAGCTTAGCACAAGTTTGTTTGGCATTGGAACCATTGTCTCTCCCTGTAGAGTGTAACATTATCCATTCAAGTTTCAACGTTTATTTGCCACGTGCACAGGATACAACGGATGTAAAAGAGTACAGTGAAATTCTTACCTTGAGAAATATTTCCCAACAATGCAGTGATATAGATAAGGAAATAAAAACACAAGAACTATGATGTGAGTTAAAGAAACACGAGATAGCAAGTATATACAGGTCTGTGCCAGTACCTTATGCAATGTGCAGAGGTACTGGAGTGGTTGAAATGGGTT